>NW_026555337.1:36177990-36247055 GCF_029017545.1 Prosopis cineraria | reverse complement strand
TTTCATATGTGATATATGATGAGATACCACCAGGGTTGCCACCCATGTAAGACATACAACATGCCATTAACTTTGTTCCAAGAGCAATTATTCCTAACAAGCTTGCTTGCAAGATGAGTCCCCAGGAACATGCCAAAGTCTAACGTCAAGTTGAAGAGCTATTGAAGAAAGGGTTGGTTTGAGAAAATATCAGCCCTTGTGCTATAACCTGTTCTTCTAGTACCTAAGAAGGATGGGAGTTGGAGAATGTACATTGATTGCTAAGCTATTAACAAGATCACTATTAAGTATCATTTTTGATATCGTGGCTTGATGATATGCTAGACCAGTTGTATGGTTCCATTATCTTTTCCAAAAGTGACCTTTGTAGTGGATACCACTAAATCAGAGTTCGGTTAGGAGATGAGTAGAAGACCACTTTTAAGAGTAGAGATGACATGTATGAGTGGAATGTGATATCATTTGGGTTAGCAAATGCCCTTAGCACGTCTATGCACTTGATGAATCATGTATGAGACCCTCTATTGGAAAATTTATTATTGTGTACTTTGATGATATTCTTATTTCCTGCAAAACTCATGGCACAGTTTTTACTCATTATCTTTCATTTTTGGTAACCAGCCCATCTTATTGAGATACTGGGCACGATGATGCTACTCTTGCAAGATCCAGGATCATTTGAACTCGTATCTTTATGTATCAATGGTCCAAGGTTTGTAAATGGCAGGATTTCAGCATGCTCATCCTGTAGTGGCTTTCTATTAAGCTTGGGAGCTCCTTTGTTCAAATTGTTAATTGGGCCTGACTCTTCAGTCACTCAACCCAAATGGCTTAATGACCTACCCAATGCTTTGATGAGCAACGCTTCATATCTAGTCAAAACAATACTCCCCACGTGCTAGTGGATGATAACGTAAGCCATATGGCATATTTTAAAAAAAACTAAAATGTTGCTTCGTATTCTAAGCACCCTCTGTTAATATAAACTTATTCTTTTTTTAACTGTTCCCTTTACCCTTCTTGTCAACTTTTGTTGTTTAAACTTTTGCTTTTCTCACTTCGTCTTTCCTTTGCTCAACAATGGCTTCCTCTTCTACTGCCACCACCTCTACTGCTGCTCCCTTTAACGCTTCTATTGGAAGTTTACTTGACTTTGTGGTCACAATTCAAAATCTCGTTACTTTATTAGGAGGATTGATAATGGTACGTATCTTATTGTTGAACTCGCATTTAATTATAATCATTTTACATTTCAATAATAATCAAAACACTTGTTTTACCAATTTTTGTGTATCTTTTACATTCGGGAAATTGTAGTAAGGGAGCTTAGGATTTTTTGTTTATCAATTGAGATTCAGCGTCTCTGACATGCCAAGTAACTTGTTGTTCACAGATGAACAACCTGTAATAAGGAATTATTGGCACAACTTGCTTCTACGTCTCCATTCATGTGCTACACTGAAACCACGCCCATTCTTAGATTTATGCTTATGTAACTATGTTCCTCTCAGTCACTCGTAGAATCAAATTCTTTGCAGTGGCAAGACCAAAACGGATGCTGGAGATTTATATAAGCCAGAGGATTGGTGGTTGACAGTCCTAAGAATTATTGGCTCTCGTTACTTCCCATTGCAAATGGATCTTTTAATATATATTTATTTTATATAATTCCCAGTTAACTCCACGTTAAACACATTTTTAGTCGAAAAAAACACCTTTCCACGGAACCCTTTACCTCTCCATTGTTTCTATTTTAGTCTACAGTTCCTTTTGATGTGATTTTTTTCCATGTAAAACAATCAAGTGACTGTTTCTGTACTATACAAAGTTTCAAAAATTAATTGTATTAGTTATTTTATAAATCGTGCAGATTATTATAAATTTAACTTTTACATTAATATATATGCACACGCGCAAAATAATGGATGATATTTATGTTCAAAAAATTATAGTAAAAAAATGTAGTCTCTTACAAAAAAATTATTTCATAAACAAGACAATGAATCTACGAGTTGATCTTTTTATGTTCTCTAATTTTTCTTTCACATCTATGTTCGTGGCTCATCCAACAAGTCAAATCTTAATTATTACTCCCCCTATTTCAAATTATAAAATATTTTAAAAAAATTTTTTCATTCTAAAATATAAGACACTCTGGATTGATTAAGATTTTATTAAATGAGCCAACTTCAATATGACATTTTCTCTCTCTATAATTAATTTTCATCTATTCTCTTTTCAATATATTAAAGAAAAAACATAATTGGCTCGTGTTTTTATTATAGGTCCCTATACTTTTTTTACTATGTTCTAGGCCTCCATACTTTCATTTTTCAGTGTTCTAAGTTCCTAAATGACCAAAATAATCAAAGTGTTGGGACCGTAAATGAATATGAAATATTAAAATGAAAGTTTAGGGACCAAAAGCATCGGAAAAAAAGTGCAGAGATCTATAACAAAAATGAGTAAAATGTAGGGACCAAAAGTTATGTTTTTTTTATATTAAATGATGGGCATTTTAAAAATTGTATATTTTTAATTTTGAAAAGATAAAATTGTTAGTATATTTAATGAGATTTATTGATATGTAAATTTTTTTAAAAAAAATTTATAATTTAAAATGGAGGGAGTATATATAATAAGAGTCAAAAGCTCAATCGTCTTATTGGTCGCCGTGCTAGAATCCCTATCACTTGTTTCTATAATAGTATCTGACACGTTTTTTTTAATTTTTTTGCCCTTTCGTGCGTGTGATTTTTTGAAATTCTATATGCATGCATGTTTGTTAACATTGGCGGACCCACGTGTTGTTCTTGTGTGTGTGTGTGTGTAACAGTTGTCGTAGGAGTTTTCCATTAGGGGCAAGGTGGGCCCTATTATCCTTTGTTTATATAATACTATTCTTTCCTTCAATATATTATTAGACATTTAATTTTCAAACTACCGTGTTAAAAAATATAAAATTTTTTGGATCTGTTAACGTGTAATTAATAGGATTTTTAAAAACCACCCTTAATTAGATAGGTAATTATAACGTTTTTAAATTGAGATGCTTTTATTAAATTAAATAAGCATAATATGGAAAGGTGTGATAGTTTTTTTTTTTTTAATAACTGATATAATGTGGTTAGAAATCCCTTATAGCATTGGACAGATGGAATAATTGGAGACAAGCTTGGGGGGGTTGAATCTAAGAAGTCAATAATTCTTGCCACTCCAGTCATCCAAAGTTCCAAGCCAATATTTGTCTTCCCCTGCACAGACCATATGTTCTCTTTTTTGTCTTCTTGTATTTACAATTATAGGAAGAGTATTGGAAAATCTTAATTTTGATGGTTTGGTTGTATATAATAATTAGATTGATATGGCGTTTGTGCTTCTCTTGAATAAAAATGGGAGAATCTTATTGTGGAAAAATTATATATAAATCTCTTGGAGTATATTTATTTACTAATAAGTCTCACTAAATTTAAAACTACAGTCTGGTCCTTATGGACCTGAGTATAATTTAAAATTAAATTGTAAAGACAATACTGTTCTTACTTACTAGGCTTAACTATTATATATGTAAAGTTGTATTTATAAAATAATAAATAATAGTTGTAAATTACTATCTTTGCACCCAAATTTAAATTATACTCAGGTTTCAAGGAACCTTGATGTAGTTTCTAAATTTTGTAAAACTTTTTGTAAATAATTTGAACCATGGACCTCTACATAATTTTTCTTTTTGTTATAGCCGGCCTACAGTAGCTATATATATATATAGCTATGAAGACGTACCAGCTTGCCAAATTAAAAAAAACACACCCATGAGTTCAAAGACTTTACCTAGATCATACCAATGTAAGAAATATGTTTGTTGGTGGAACCTAGTTAATTATGTTATTTCTCTTACTTTGATAAATTTTGTTCTTTTACAAAGTTATAGATAGCTAAAGAAATCTCAATTATTGACCTTTATGTCATGCAACATATTTTTAAGATGCAGGAAGCATTTTTAAAAAATTTGTTCTACATATTTTTTGTAACGACCCAAGAATTTAAGTAAAATTATGGCAAGCTATTTACCTTATGTGTTTTTATATATTTTGGGGTCAATCTTACCATGATACATTGGTGGTTGAGTGGAATTTTCCTTGTTGGTTGCTCATCAAATCCCGTGCTCAAATCCTCTCGTAGCACTAAGAGGTATTTCTGTTTTTTTTCTTTATTTTTATAAAATTACAAAATGCCCTCTCAAAAAAAAGAAAAGAAAAAGAAAAAGAAGAGGAGGAAAAGGGCAAATTTAGCTAGATGCTACATAAAAAAAAAATTACTCAAATACTACACTTTACAAAATATTTACTCAAATACTACAAATCCAAAATTTGACATCAACCAAATCGATTTATCAAATTTTTTTGACACACAACTTGATATACATGAAGCCAAGTTTTGTGTTGGACAATTTTTTGGTAAAAAAAAAATTAAATATATCTTGTCACCTATTTAGACTATCGTTCCACTCCCATCTTTTCTTTGTTCCAAAGAATAACCCCTTGCTTTTCTCGTGTCTGACTCCCAATCGCCTTCCATAATAATATGTATTATAAAAATATATATATATATATATATATAAACACACAATTATAGTAAAAAATGATGGATGATATTTATGTTCAAAAAATTATAGTAAAAAATATAGTCTCTTACAAGAAATTATTCATAAACAAGACAATGAATCTACGAGTTCACCTCTTTATATTCTCCAATTTTTGCTTTCACATCTATTTTCGTGGGTCATCCAACAAGTCAAATCTTGATTACTATAATAGAATATGAGCCAAAGGCTCAATGGTCTTATCCAAGGTTGTCAAACATGCGAATCTTAATAAATTCATAATTGAAATGTAAACTTGAATTATAAAATCATGAGAGTTTACTTTTATTAATCATTAATCATTAAAAATTATAATTAAATAATTAAAATATAAAATATGACCATAATTTAATTTAAATATATTTTAAATATAAATCATTGAAATTAAATCTATCTATATTGATAGATTATCATACTAAACAAAAAAAATTCAAAATAAAGCAACTTATTTTTGTTCTTTTCTTTTTTATTAATTTTAATTTTTACTTTTTGTGTTTTATTTTTCTTTTAATTATATCCTATTATTTCTATGAAGCGAGTTCTATGCATTATATATCTAATTTGCTCAACTAAATTAAAAATTGACTAGTTTAATAAATTTAATTAATTATATCTAGTTTAAGTTTATGAATAAGTTAACACGATTTTGTAAACTAAAAATATAAAAAATGGTAAACTCGAAGAGTTAATTCATAAGTTTAATCGAGTTTTATCTACTCTGAAATTATGAGTGAATTAATACTATTTTATAAGTTAAAATATAAAAATAATAATATCAGAAAATAATTCAAGAGTTTAACAACTATGATCTTATTGCTTGCCGTGCTAGAAACCCTGTCACTTGTTTCTATAATAGTATCTGACACGTTTTTTTTTTCCCTTTTGTGCGTGTGATTTTTTTGAAATTCCATATGCATGCATGCTTGTTAACATTGGCGGACCCACGTGTTATTCTTGTCTGCGTGTGTGTAACAGTTGCTGTAGGAGCTTCTTCCATAAGGGGCAAGGTGGGCCCTGCAATCCTTTGTTTATATCATACTGTTCTTTCCTTTTATATTATTAGACATTTTATTTTCAAACCATCATGTTAAAAAAATAGAAATAATTTTGGGTCTCTTAAAGTGTAAAAAAAAGACTCTTATTAAGTAGATAGGTAACTAATAACGTTTTTTTTAATTGAGATACTTTAATTAAATTAAATAAGTATAAATATGGGAAGGGCGTATAGTTTTGAAAAAAAAAATTGACTGATATAATGTGGTTAAAAATCCCTTATATCGTTGGACAGATGGAATAATTGGAGACAAGCCAGGAGGAGTGAATCTAAGAAGTAAATAATTCTTGCACTCCACGTCATCCAAAGTTCCAAACCAATATTTGTCTTCCTTCTGCACAGACCATTAAGTTCTTTTTTTGTTTTCTTGTATTCGTGGTGCCCTTTTTGTACTTATATATATATATATATATATATTTGTTTTGGCCAACATTTTTGCACTTAGATCATACGATTGGTATATAATAGGAAGAGTATTGGAAAATCTTAATTTTGATGGTGTGGTTGTATATAATAACTAGATTGATAAGGTATTTGTGCTTCTTTCGAATAATAATGGAAAATTTTATTATGAAAAAAATTACATAAAAATCTCTTGCAGTAAATTTATTTATAAATAAATCTCACTAAATTTAAAACCACAATTTGATTCCTGTAGATTTGATTGTAATTTAAAATTAAGTTGCAAATATAATATTGCTCTTACTTATTAGACTTAACTATTATACATGTAAAATTATAGTTATAAAATATTAAAGTGATAGTTGCAGATTATTATCATTGCACCTCATTTTAAATTATACTTAGTTCCAAAGGACTTCGATATAGTTTTTAAATTTTACAAAACTTATTTGTAAATATATAAATTTTCTCTACGAATCTTTACATAATTTTTCTTTTTATTATAGGTGGCCTACAGTAGCTATATATATATATATATATCTTTAAATCTGGACCGGGGCCAAACTAAAATAAAATTTTGCAGTAAAATAACATTATTACCTGTAATGTCTAAACATGAGAAAGTCCTATGATAGAACCCATATTTGCATAAAGCTTCAACGCAACTTCCCCATTACTTGTCCAACAGTTATCAATGCTTCTCAATTTTGGGTTTCTGGTTCTATATGGAAGTGCATAATAGCTCATGAACATGTAGAATAGTTGTGAATATAACATGAATTTTTCTTGTGACACTAAAAAACTTGTCAATTAATTAACATTGGTAATATTTTAGAATAATAATGCAAATGGACTTGTTATTGGGTTGACACTAACAATTAAGTAGCTAATAATTCTTGTTAAAACACTGATATGGCTTATCAATTGCTTAAATGATCGACATTTGTGAATAATTAACATATTTGGCAAATATCAAAAGGAAAATTGTAGATTTAAAACTTGAACTTTTAGTAACTCATGCTTATTAGAACACGAAAATGAAATCCTAAACCATACTTTGTAGGTACACATCTTGACTTTGAAATGCTCACCATATAAATTAAGTTGTCATTTCATAAAACCACATCATTTTCCTAACCTAGACTTGTCAACATGTTGACCAAGTGTCATCAAAATATGTGACAGTGAAAAGAAAGAATTAAGAGGAGAAAAAGAATGACTGATGGGTCTAAAAAGGATGGTGATCAAAGCAAGAAGCAACAAGAGGGTCGAGTCAAAATATGTGCCTCGACCAGCTTTTTCTTAAAGGCTTTATAAAGCAATAAGATGGTGAATTTAAATTTTTTTTTTGATATGTTCAAGCAATTACATATCAACATCCTTTTAGTAGAAGCCTTAATAAAAAAATTATGAAGGATATGTTGTAACATCCTACATTTCATAAATCAGAATAAGTGGTTTAGAAACCAAATGAGAGAAAAATACTCTGGTTTATTACTTCAAGTCGTGATGCTGGTACACAGAAAACACTATCTTGTTTACACTGCTCTAAGTCTTGAATAGAACAAAGGGAAATAAATGGCAGGTTATAAATATTTTTTATTTGCGTTAATGGTGGTGGACAAACAAGCGTACGTTTTTTTCTCTTCCTCACGTTCCTTCTTGTTCCTTCATCGATGTTGTTTCGTTTCATCCTCCCCGGGTTGGACAAAACTCACCCTCGAGTCAAAGTTGGCATCATCACCGAGATAGGGTGATAAGTCAGTAATGTTGAAGGTAGCAGCAACTCCATAAGCACCAGGCAATTCAACCTTATAAGCATTATTGTTGATCTTTTGCATAACTTTGAATGGACCATTAGGAGACAACTTGGCATTGGGTTGTTTAGGAAAGTGCTCTTTCCTTGAATGTATCCAAACCAAATCTCCCACATTAAAGATTTGTTCTCTCGCTATGACTTGAGTTTGGAATTCTACTTATGGATTCTTTCACGAACTTATTATTGTAACTTCTTGACTTCCTTTGCTCTTTGTTCTGCATCATAACTATATTGCTTCTTATCAAGTGAAGGTGTCAAATCTAGTGGACTAAGTAGACGAGTTCCATAAACAACTTCAAACGGGCACTTTCTAGTTACTTGGTTGATAGAGTTATTGTAGGAAAATTTAACTTGAGCAAGGATAAGGTCCCATTGCTTTAAATTCCTCCCTACAATATTGTAAAGAAGGTTACCAAGAACCCTGTTTATAACTTTAGTTTGACCATCCGTTTGGGGATGACTACCACTTCTAAATTGAAGCTTAATTCCCATCTTCTTCCATAAATCCACCTAAAGTAGTTGAGAAACTTCACATCACGACTAGAAGTAATAGTCTTGGCAATGCCATAAAGATGAACAATCTCTTTAAGGCTCTGTTTGATTCAAAGGGAGGGGAATGAAGGGGAGGGGAGAGAAAGGGAGGGGTTACCAAACAAAGGGAAAGGAAAGGCTCCCTTCCCCTTGTTTGGTAAGGTGGAGGGGAGGAGAGGGGAGATTTTTTAAAATGTCCCCTCCCCTCACCTCCCCTCCAACCAAACAATATCTAAAGTACAAATTTGCTACTTGAACAGCATCATTGGTCTTATGGCATGGAATGAAATAGGCCATCTTTGAGAATTGATCAACAACTACCATGATAGATTCTTTATGTCTCTAAGTTCGAGGTAAACCAAGAATAAAATCCATGCTCACATCTTCCTATGGTGATTTTGGAACTAGCAGTGGCATGTGTAATCCTATGTTTTAACTCTTAGTCTTAGCCAAATGACATATTCTGCATCTCTGTATATGTCAATTGACATCTCGTTCAAGCCTCAGCTAATAGAAATTCTCTTTAACTAGGTCAACTATTTTGTCTCTACTAAAATGACTAGTTAGTCCTCCGTCGTGAGCTTTCTAAATTATGGCTTTTCTTAAGGAACCCTGTAGAATGCGTAGGATTTTGCCTCTGAATAGAAACCCATCATGTCTATAAAATTGGTAGAAAAATTGATTTGTAGTTGCTTTCCATACTCCTCAAAAATCAAGATCATCTAATATAGCTCTTTGATAAGTTCAAACCCAACAACTTTAGCCTGCATTATTGTAAGCAACATATGTCGATGGCTAAGAGCATCAGTTATGGAGGTCAAAGTTCCAGTCTTATGCTTAATAAGGAATAGATAAGATTGTAAGAGTTCACTCCAATAAGCATGCCTGCAGTTGATCTTCTACTGAGAATTCAAATACCTGAGGGCTTCATGATCAGAAAAGAGTATGAACTCTTTGTTTAGGAGATAGTGACTCCAATGTTGGAGAGCTCGGACAACAGCATAGAATTCTTTATTATAAGTAGAATACCTAAGCTTAGCATTATTGAGCTTTTCTCCAAAAAAGGCGATAGGATGTCCCTCCTGGCTTAATATAGCACCAATATTGGTGTTGGAAGCATAATTGCTAACTTTAAATACTTAGTCAAAATTGGGAAGAGTTAGGACAGGAGCTTCAATTAACTTCTTCTTAAGCTCTTCAAAACTTTTTTGAGCTTGCTTTGTCCACTAAAATTTATCTCCTTTGGTATAATTTGTAACTAGTGCAGTAATAGAACTAAAATTATGGATGAACCTCCTGTAAAAAGAAGCTAATCCATGAAAGCTTCAAACCTCTTATATAGATTTTGAAATTGGCCAGCTATTATTGGCTGCAACTTTGCTTAGATCAACTTGAACACCCTTTACATTAATGATGTAACCCAAGAACACAACTTTATTGGTGAGGAAGATACACTTCTTGATATTCACATAAAGCTTCTATTCTCTCAAGGCTTGCAAAACTTACGTTAAGTGATCTAAGTGTTCTTCTTGACTCTTGCTGTAAATAAGAATATCGTCAAAGTACATAACAACAAACTTGCTAATGAAGGGTCTTAATGCCTGATTCATCAAGCACATAAATATGCTAGGGACATTTGTCAACCCAAAAGGCATCATATTCTACTCATACAAGCCATCTCTGGTCTTGAAAGTGATCTTTCACTCATGTCGTGGTTGAATTCTGATTTGATGGTATCTACTATGAAGGTCAATTTTGAAAAAAGTAGTGACATCATGTACTTGGTCTAACATATCATTAATCTAGGGTATCAAAAATTGGTACTTGATAGTGATCTTGTTAGCAGCTTTGCATTCAATGCACATTCTCCAACTCCCATCCTTCTTAAGTACTACATAATAGGTACAACACAAGAGCTAGCTAACATATCACATATAGAAATTCAGATAATAAAGGTATGACTCCTGGCAGGTTGGTAGACTCACCATTCACCTCAAGTATTAGAATGATTTGAGCTTCAGACTTTGTCACCTTAAATTTTTTCTTGATAATCAAAGACACCAATGACTTAGATTCCCTCAAAGATTAGCTAATCTCACTAGGCAATAGAGGTGTTAATGTGAAATTGACACCATCTTTTATGAAAGAATAGGTATTTACATGCCCGTTATGCATAGCATGTCAATCATATTGCTATGGTCTCGCCAAAAGAAGGTGGCATGCATTCATGGGAACAACATCACACAAAACTTCATCACAATACCTATTCCAAATAGAAAAAGTCATAAGGAATTGTTTAGAAACTTTTACCTCATTCTCCTTATTAAGCCAGCGAAGCTTGTAAGAATGTGGATGGTCTTGTGTTAGTAACTTCAATTTCTCTATCATGTAGTCAGACACTACATTTTCATAGCTTCTAGTATCAATGATGACATTACAAACTTTTCCTTGAGCCGTGCAACAAGTGTGAAAAATGTTGCATTATAACTAAGGTTTTTGCTTAACTACAGTTGTATGTAGGCTTCATCTAATTACCAATGCTTCACATTGATTTGCATGTCTAACCTCCTCGTCATATACTAGATCAGTTTCATAAGAATCAATCTCCTCCTCATCTTCTTGAGGTGCTTCATACACTTGCCCTTCTCTAATGGTGACAACCCTTCAGGTAGGATAATCTATAGCAATGTGGCCAAATCCTTGGCATTTAAACCATGTAGTTGCTTTAAAGGCAGATTCCTTAGCGGCATTTGGTGGTAATAGTCTGTAGAAATTTCTTGGTGAGCTTGTGTCTCATTTTTTCCTAGATCTCAATGTTGCACTTTCCATCACGTTCTTGCTTTAGCCTAATTTTTTCCCACCAAATAGAGGCATATTTCTTGAGTTTAAGAGTAAAAATCTTGACTTTTTATGCATCTAGAATCCCCTTATGTTCAAATACACATTTAACAATTTAAAGCCAGTCCACAAACTCATCTGGCTAGAGTCTTCCCTCAAATTCAGGAATGTTCACCTTGATGTCATTAGGATGGAATTTTTATTGTCCAGGACGGCGACGGTTGTCAATGGATGATGAACTACTGCTTCTCAAATTTCCTTCTGGGTTTTCTCACTACTAGAAAAATGGAATTTAGCCAGGGATAAATCACTCACTAAATGCCATTTTTCCTAGCTAAATTGCATTTTGGTGAGGGATTTTGTCCCTCGCTAAATTTGTTTCTAAAAAAAGGCTTGTTAAATTTAGTGAAGAATTATATTTCCTTTGCTAATTAGTAAGGAATTTAGTGAGAGATTCAGTCCCTCATTAACTTTAGCGAAGGACTAAATCCCTCGTTAATGCTATTTTAAATTCGATAACTTTAGTGAGGAATTAGTCTCTCGCTAAATATGCCTATATTTAAAAATAATGATGTCACATCACTTGCCATATATGTGTTAACTTATGACATGTCACTAACATCCCGTGTCCCATCACCCGTCATGTCACCTACCACTCATGTCTCATCACCCGCCACATATATGATAACTCATGATTTGTCATTATCTACCTTGTGTCATGTCGTTTGCTCCTTATCATGTCATATATTCATTATGTTTATGCCAAAGCCAAGACTTGAATCCTTGACCTCATACCTTCCAAGTTTTAAGCTCTCTTTCTTTGTCAATTGAATTGAAAGGCATATGCAGTCATTACATAAGAAATTAAATATATATTATTTAATTACATAAATATATCAAATAATATATTATAAAAATACACACATATATACATATTAAATTTTATTTTTAATTATTAAAATGTTAAACAAATTTATTTTTATTTAAATTATTGTTTATATTATATTTTAATAAAATATTATTTTATTAATGAAAATCAACTTAAAATAAAGAAAATATTAAATACTAAATAATTTTATTATGAATATTTCAGTTAATTTTTAATTTAATTTTTATTTTTAAATGAAAATAATTAATGTATAATTAAAATTCATTGTCAAAATTTAATTTTTTTTTGTAGTAATTAGCCAGGGATAGAATTCCTCATTAAATCCCTCACTAATTATATTATTTTAGAGAGGGATTGACATCCCTCGTTATTTTTCTTGCTAATTTTCTTATTTTACAGAGGGATTGACAGTCTCTCGCTATTTTCCTCACTAATTCTATTATTTTAGAGAGGGATTAGTAGTCCCTCACTGTATTCCATACTAATTGTCTTATTTTAGAGAGAGATTCATAGTCCCTCACTATTTTCCTCGCTAATTTTAAGTCAAGCTATAATTTTCTTTTTAATTTGGTATTTTAGAGAGGAAAAGATGATCTCTTGCTAAATTCCTAGCTAATTTGTATTTTTCTAGTAGTATCTTTGTTATTGTCTAACAAAGCGCGATACATTTCTATAGTAGCTTCTAACTCCCATATCCTACGTCTCATCTCTCCCATCTCAACCTTGTGCATGTTCCTGCGTCTTGAAGGCATTTTGTTAGGTGTCAAGGCTTGGATGAGGAATTTTTGGAAAAGATCAGGATAAATGGGAATTTTGGTGAATTTGAGGGCAAATAGGAATATTGAAAAGATTTAGGAGCAAAATGAAAATGTTGAAAAGATATAGAGACTTTATGCACGTTTTACATTGCAAAGAGATAATAAGTAGTTGTGTGCATGATTAAGGGAAATAAATATTATTTTAAATGCATGTAAAATGAGAACACATTTTACGAGTCAACCAAATATTTTGATACACGAGTATAGGATGTGCGAAAGTGCAGCCAAAGTAAGTGCCCGTTTGGATTTCAGTTGGGTATAATAGATTATGAAAATAATTGATTAAGTGTTAGATTTTAATTATAATTGATTATGTTATAACGCAATCTATCTGGATACTAAAATTGATTTCAACTGTATAAATTACCATAAAAGACATTACTTGTCAAAATTAAATAATTGATAAAGTTGTATTTAATATTAATAAATTTGTTAAACTTTATTTAAGAAGCAAAATATATTATTTAATAATAAAATTAAATCTATAAGCAACCTCCCAGAGCTTATTTCAAAACTTGATTGTGGCCCAACAATTAATTATGATACAAAATTAAATTATTGATAAATTTATATATAATATTATTAAATTTTTTAATTTTATTTAACACAATTATGAATTATTAAAAAATTATTGACAAATTAATACGGCAAAATGAGAACCAAAAGCAGGTATGAATAGCTTCAAAAAAAAAAAAATCAATTTTAGCATGTTTAATCGATTATGGGAATTATATGCTGTTTGGCTAATTTTGTTTTAAAAATCAATTAAACACCCAAAAATCGATTTTGGACGCTAAACAAACAGGCACTAAAATGTCTAGGAAAATTATCTAGATCAAAATTGATAAAAGTATGTGTGAAAGCAAGCATCCTATCATCACAATTCCCAAAATATCTAGTGAAAAAAGACCATTGGCTCCATAGTCGAAAAGTGCGTCAAGAAATCAAAGTGAGTGTGACACCTAACATAAGATCACACTATTTGTCATTGAATGAGTAAAGATGATTTGATAAAAGTAGTAGGTATATATATACCTGTAATAAGGAATTATTGGCCTAATTTGCTTCTCCAATGCCTGCATTCATGTGCAACACTGAAACCACGTCCATTCTTAGATATATGCTTGTATCGTTATGTTCCTCTCAGTCACTCGTAGAATCAAATATTTTGTAGTGGCAAGATCCCAAAACTGCTGGAGAGATTTATATAGGAGGATTGGTGATTGACAGTCCAAAGAGGGTGTGGCTCTCGTTTCTTCCCATTGCAAATGGATTCCGTCTTAATCCTCCACAAAATAAGTCCTAATATATATATATATATATTTTGGACTCAACAAGAAAATGAGCATATGTATTTAGATAATAAAGTTAATATCAAAATACGTTAATTAACTGTAATTTATCAAAATAATTGATGGATATGAATGTTTATATAAACAGTTAGTGTTAATCTTTTCATTTTTGGTAGAACGTTAATGTTAATCTTTTTTAACAGAAAAGAAATATGTAAGGCATGCAGACAAGATAAAATTTCTAACTAAGTAAATAACCAAAAAAAAAATTGATGTTTTATTTTAATGTGTCATTGGATTCAAAAATTTTATTGAAATTAATTAATGTTGCAAATGATATACATCTTATTATCAATGTATAATGTGCCCTATGTACAATCCTTTGTTTAAACTTTAAAGCTTACACTACGAATGGGTAAGTGTTCTTTAATTCAACTTTTCTCTCTCCTTGCGTGTAAGTTATGTGTTTTCTATAAGATAGATTGTCATTATTTGCTTCTAAGTTGATAATTAATTGATGATAATAATATGTTTCATTCTTGTGCCTCTATATATTTTATTTTAAATTAAAATCATTTTTCTGAAATGTCTATAATTAATTCCTTCCTCCACATGCTGAACAATAAACAAATTAAGTTCCTTTACGAACTCTCCTTTTTATATTCTCGAATTTATACTTTTACAACCATGTTCGTCACTAATTCAACGAAACAAATCTTAATTACTATAACAGGAAAAATGTTTGGAGTGTTGGTCTCTCCATACATCCCATTTTTAGCTCAATGGTCTTGCCATTTGAGAATTCGCCAATCGCACATATAATTAATGGTCCCAAGCCCCTCTCTTGTGTTTCTATTTTAAAAATATTTATTCCCTTTTAACCCCCGAAAAAGAAATGTATTCCCTGTAACATATTTACAGGTTTGGATTCAATGTGGAGAGTCCTATACTTCTAGCAGCCCCTCCTTGCTCACTGTATTGGAAGGGTTGGTTTAATCTTGAAGAACTATCGCATTTAATGGTGTGTGGCCAACTAGTTCTTAATGATAGTATCTTATATATGAGATCAAAAGAGTAGTGCCCATTGAGGTGACCAAAATTTCTCCTCCTTCAATGTTCAAGGCTTAATGCAACGATGTAGAGATGGCCAGTTACATAGAGTAGGTGGCGTTTGAGACTTAAGAGACACCATCTTTCTTGCTGAATTTATTTGTTTGCAAAAAAAAAAAAACAAAAACAAAAACGAAACAAAACAAAACAAAAACAATGCTAAAAGCTAATTTTCTCCAAATATATATATATATATATAAATATCGTATAACGTTAGAGCCGATTTTATTAGTCTGTTTTGACCTACTCATGTAGATCAGTAGATGGATCAATTAAAGTAGTATTCCCCCCCGCCCCCCTTTAATTCGTCTAGAGACCCACTTAGCTTTGGTTTTTTAAAAAAAAAAAAAAATTGGCCAGGACCTACTTAGCTTTTTTAAACCCATTTCGCGTTATATATTTTACTTCAATTATTTTAAAACCGATATTCTTTTACATCATTTAGCCAAATCATTCATAATAGGTAAACAGGAATAGCACTAGCTATGGCTTTAATTAATGTTCCCCAACTTGCAAAAGTTTATCATCTCTGTCTCCACCAATTTTCTCTTATTTTAAAGCTTGCCATCTTGAATTGTTGCATTCTTTTTTTTTTTTGGTCAAATACTTGATGCATTCTTGAATCTTTATTTTTTGCAAATACTGTACGTACGTCTTTGCTATTCGATATAGTAGACGGGTAATTAATATTACATTTCACTTCTGAGGTAGCATTTGAAGCAATATTGTACTGTCTCCCTTTACGACAAAAATCTTGTGATCGAATATAGTACCTCCAAAATGTGAAGTGGACATCTTCCAAATTTTATTTCCTTTACCAATTCTTTATAGACAAACCTAACACACACGTGTCAACGTTTGTCTTTCAAAAACCATGCAAGACAATTCACATATTAGACAATTTTTTTTGCCCACGCTTTAGATCAGGCAAATGTTACACTATCTCACATAATTAAATATACATAATTAAAAATAAATTACTTTAATATTATAATTATATTAAATTGAATCCAAGAAGGTGCATTGCATATTATTGAAATTAACCTGAAAATAAGCTTCGGGAATCTGTAACTGGTGTTCTAGACTGATCAATATTTCCAAGGCTTTCACTTCTTGTATCTTTTTTATCAATCTTACAAAGTTTTCCTTTTGGTTTTTTATGCCAATTTTTCCCCAAAAAAAATTGAGGGAAACGTTGGAGTTTTCATCCATTTCTTGGAGAAAGAAAAGAAGAAATTAGCGCGCCCACACAAGCATACTTTATAATGTTTTTTGTGCTTATTTATCTAGTAATCTACACAGATCAATGTCCAGAAAGTACTGTAGTAATCACAAATTAAATCACAAATTATAAGGATACAATATTACTTAAACACTAGATTAATTAAAATCAAGCATGCACAATATAAAAAGATTGGCAAATAATTTATTCATAACACGCATCAACACCACCAATATGTCGTTGAAGTTGCTTCAAGTTGTTTTGGTCAAAGATATAGCAAGAGTGAGGAACACGGTTTTTTCCTTAGACATACGATCAGCTAATATGTCTTGGTAACGATGAAAAACATCGTCAATGATAGCTTCTCCAAAGTGGCTCACAAAAAGAGGTTCAGCCACAGCTCTCACAAATTGTGCAACTTTGTATCCACTATTATTATCATCGCTGAGTTCATCATCACCACATGCAGCTTTCCAACTTACTTCAAATGCCTCCAAGTGATTCAAAGTGAATGAGCCTTCTTTTTCAATCTCTAATTTGATTTCAGACGGCGTCGGAGTATAATAAGGAACGTTGAACGAATCCATTTGATCTTCTTTTATGATTCCCTGCACGACACAGGCCAAAACAAATTCTTCTATCATATATTAACTGTTGATATTTAAGAAATTTAAAGGAAATTTAATCACTGTTGATGACAGTATTAACTGTTAATTGAAGAAGTTTAAAATAACAACAGATTTCCTCAACCGAGTCATATACACAAAAGAAAGGATGAATATATGAATTATTCTACTCGAATCGTTCCAAGTTTAAAATCAGTATAATCCACCTCAATATAAAATCAATATACTAAAAGAAATCAACTTTCAGGGGATGTGATTTTACAGTAAACGGAAAAGAATCTTGCCATCATATAAATAAAGGAATAGCATAAAAAATAAAAAATTAGTAGTATTAAAAATTAGAAAAACAGTAATTAAATCATAATATATGCATGTACCTCCAAGACCATGTCATTAAGTGCCTCAGCTAAAAGCTCCAAAATGTAGCACGATTCATTGCTTGATAGGTCACTACTGCTTCTTCCCAGAAATGTAAGAACAGCACGACCTCCTTTAACTAGTTCCACAGCACGACATTTCAGAAACATTGAGAAATCTTTTTGAAATTGGTGGTAATAAGCTTCACGAACATTTAAAGGGCTTGTCCTTGCCATGCAAATATTACCCTTATTGTTCTCCACACCTTTGGGAACCTAAGGGAATGAACGAGAAAAATTAGTTAGAGGAAGAAAAATTGTACCTAATATAATGTTAAAAGTGGTAATATTACATATAAATATAATAGTTTAAAAGGTACCTATGGAACCTATAATGAACTACAATTTTATCTATACAAATATAAAAAAGGGAACTTTGATCCTCTAACTTATTTCTCAATTATCAATCCAAGTCTAGAACTTTAGCCAGGACAACTTAGTCTTTATAATTTATTGACTCGACATAACTTTGTTCTTATAATTTCTTGACTCAGTACAATTCAACCCTTATAATTTATTAACTAAATAAATTACAAGGATTGAGTTATGTTGAGTAAAAGTTTAGATACTAAATCAGTAATTGAGTGTATGTATAGAGACTAAAATTTATATTATCTCTATAAAAATTTAATATATGTACCTGAGACATCCAATGAAGACTATAGGAGGAATGGACAAAATGCAAAGAGCTAGTGGGAAGAATCCTGCCATAGAAAGAATTAGGAACCCCAGTGATATAGCATTGACCAATTCCACCAGCAACTTGTTTGCTAAACTTTTGTTTGAAGCATTCAAGAGACTTGAAGATGTTGTTAAAGTCATTGCTAGGGAGATCATTCAAGTAGATGATGTATTCTGGAGATTCATGTGTTTGCTTTCTACAAAGCGTCTCCACAGTTTTAATGAGTTCACAAGTCATAAACAAAGTATTTGGTCCAGAAGAACAACCCAAGTCTGCAATTGCTAGGCTTTGAGGGAGCTTTTCTTTGTAGATGCAAGTTATAGCTTCATCTCTAATTTGCTTTGTTAAGCAAATCACCTTTTGCTGTCCACAGTAATTATGTTAAAACATACATTATTAGAAAGTATATATAATAGTATATTGGGAAAACATAAATATCAATTCCTATAGTATTATCATGTTTTATTATTAATCTATGTTTTTTTCGTTGCTCCAGATCCCTATAGATTTTCTCTTTTGCAACATTAGTTGCTTTTATTTTAAAAATGCTTAGAGGGACGACAATGTGACAACAATGTTAAATTATCTTACTAACCGTGCTAAATCTTGTGCGGGATGTTAAAATAAGGCCGGGGGGGGGTAAAGTAATCACAAAATACAGCATAACAACTATCAATTGGAAGAAACTAAAAATCATTCTCAACTACACAAAGACAATATAAACTCCAACATCAATCTTAACCAAAAATAACAATCTAAGGTTTCAAAAGTAGATAAAAATAAAATAGAGCATTTCGGTATTGTGAACCAAACCAAGGCACAGGCAAAGAGACATATTCGATCAAATTCTGTAAAATTGAATGAATTAAAATTTAGTTAACCTCTGTTTGACATGTAATGCAATGACGTTGGTTATATGATAGACAATTTAACACCATTACCACTTGGAATGCTAAAGAGGATTTGATGAAGGTAGGTATATACCTGTAATAAGCAATTATTAGCATAACTTGCTTCTCCCATGCCTCCATTCATGTGCAACACTGAAACCACGTCCATTCTTAGATTTATGCTTATGTAACTATGTTCCTCTCAGTAACCCGTAGAATCAAATTTTATGTAGTGGCAAGAGCAAAACTGGTGCTGGAGATTTATATAAGCAAGAGGATTGGTCGTTGACAGTCATAATAATGAGTGGCTCTCGTTACTTCCCATTGCAAATGGATCTCTTGATATATATTTTATTTTATATTGAAATCAGTTTTCCTGAAATGTCTATAATTCCCAGCTAATTCCACGTTATACATATTTTTAGTCTAAAAAACACCTTTCCGTAGAACCCTTTACCTCACCGTTATTTCTGTTTTAGTCTATAGTTCCTTTTAACGTGATTTTTTCCATATAAAACAATTATGTGACTGTTTCTGTACTATACAAAGTTTCAAAAATTAATTGTATTATTTGTAAATCGTGCAGCTTATTATAAATTTTAACTTTTACATTAATATATATGCGCACGCGCAAAATGATGGATGATATTTATGTTAAAAAAATTATAGTAAAAAATATAGTCTCTTACAAAAATTTATTTCATAAACAAGACAATGAATCTACGAGTTCACCTTTTTATATTCTCTAATTTTTGCTTTCACATATGTTCGTGGCTCATCCAACGAGTCAAATCTTAATTACTACAACAGAATAAGAGCCATAAGCTCAATGGTTTTATTGCTTGCCGTGCTAGAATACCTATCACTTGTTTCTATAATAATATCTGACACGTTTTTTTTCCCCTTTTGTGCGTATGATTTTTTTGAAATTCTATATGCATGCATGTTTGTTAAAATTGGCGGACCCACGCATTGGGGTTGTGGCGAATCCCTACCACTTCTTTATGCTTGTCACCAGTTGCGGTCGGAGCTTTCCATAAGGGGCAATGTGGGCCCTACGATGCTTTATTTGTGTAATACTCTCCTTTCCTTTAATATTATGAGACATTTTATTTTGAAAGTATCATGTTAAAAAAATATAAAATTTTTTAGATTTTTTAATATACAATTAACAAGGGTTTTTAAAAAACATCCTTAATTAAATATGTAATTAATAAATTTTTTTAATTGAAATACTTTAATTAAAGAAGCGTAAACATGAAAAAGGTGCGACAGTTTTAAAGAAAATTAACAAATAAAATGTGGTTAAAAATCCCTTATAACATTGGACAGAGGGAATAATTGGCGACAAGGGGGAGTGAATCTAAGAAGTCAATAATTCTTGCTACTCCACTTCATCCAAAGTTCCTTACCAATATTTGTCTTCCTTCAGCATAGACCATGCGTGGTTTTTTTGTCTTCTTGTATTCATGGTCCCCTTCTGGTACTCAGATCATACGATTGGTATATAGGAAGAGTATTGAAAAATCTTAATTTTGATGGTTTTGTGGTATATACTAATTAGATTGATAAGGTATTTGCGCTTCTCTTGAATAAAAAACGGAGAACTATATTATGGAAAAATTATATATAAATCTTTTGGAGCAGACTTATTTACAATTAAGTCCCGCTAAATTTAGTTACCATAGTTTGGTCCCTTAAAATTTGAGTGTAATTTTAAATTAAATTGAAAAGATAATATTGTCCTTACTTATTTGGTTTAACTATTATATATGTAAAGTTATAGGCATAAAATATTGAAACAATAGTGGGATAGTAATAAACAGTTAGTGTTAAACTTTATTGATAATGCATAATTGATTCAATTATTAGATATATGAAGTTATATTTATAAAATGTTGAAGCAATAATTGTAAATTACTGATGAAGTGGTTGTAAATTACTTGATGATGTAATATATTTTTAATAAGGATATTATTATCTTGCACCCTAATTTTAAATTATACTCAAATCTCAAGAGACTTAGATATAGTTTTTAAATTTTACAAAACTTATTTATAAATAAATTAATTGTACGAGACCTCTACATAATTTTCTCTTTTATTATAAGCGGCCCACAGTCTGTGCTTGCGTGCGTGCGTGTGTCTTTAAATCTGGACCAAAGGACCAAAATAAATTTAAGTTCCGCGTCTAAACATTAGGAAAGCCTATGATAGAACCCATATTTGCATAAATCTTCAGCGCAACTTCCACTCCTTGTCCAATAGTGATCAATATGCTTGTCAAGTTTTAGTATCAGGTTTTACATGTAAGTTCATAATAGTTCATAAACATGTAGAATAATTGTGAGTTTTTTTTTTTTATTGTGACACTGAAACAACTTCTCAATTAATTAATAATTGTAATATTTTAGAATAATAATGCAAATGGACTTGTTGTTGGGTTGACACTGACAATTAAGTAGCTAATAATGCTTTTTAAAACACTAATATGACTTATCAATTTCTTAAATGATTGATTCTTGTCAATAATTAACATATTTGGCAAATATCAAAAGGAAAATTGTAGATTTAAAACTTGAAATTTTAGTAACTCATGCTTATTAGAACACTAAAATGAAATCCTAAACCATACTTTACAGCTACACATCCTGGATTTGAAATGCACCATAACAAATTAAGTTGTCATTTCATAAAACTATATCATTTTCCTAACCTAGACTTGTCAACATGTTAACCAAGTGTTGTCAAAATATGTGACAATGTAAATAAGAAGCAAGAAGAGAAAAAGAATGACGATGGATCCAAAACCTTTTCCTCAAAGGCTTATAAAGCAATAAGTGTCATGCTCCAGAAATAAAAGGTGACAGGCAAGCTGTGTAAACCACATCACTTATTCCTGTAAGCCTAAAATAAAGATTTGTTCCTTTTCAAAAATGAATCAAATGACATTGAAATTTTTTTAACACTTTTGATACTAATTATCATAACAAAGCTTTAATATTTTTGTAAAAATTTTGACAAAACCTCTCCTATAATTAGGATCTTCTGAAAATTTTACAATCTAAAAATTTTCACAAAATATTGTATGAATCAGCAACTTAGCTCCTTTTAGCCAGCAAATAACATATATACCAAAATAAAGATCTAACTATAGCCTATGTGGAGCAACTAATCTTACTTTTAAATTAAAATATATGAGTCCAAATATTTACATCAAATGAAGGTAATGTTAAAATCCCACCCATAACATTTCTTGACCCTTCAAAGGTCAGTAGTAGGATCAATGTCAGTTAATGAATTTGAGACCAAAATAAATTTTCAGTGAATAACATCCCAACAATAAATAATTGATCATGAATAAAAAAGAAAGTTTTTAAATAATTATGTATACTAGAGAGGACAATTTCCATAAATAGATATTTGATAAACTTTAGCATAAAAGAGCTTTATGTAACTTTAAATAAAATCTCAAACCATTAAACTATCATAACAACTTTTTATCATCACTTGATTTCAAGAAGGCACATAAATGAAATAAATACTTGTAAATTAATTACTAAATAAAAACCAATGGGAAATAAAATCACCAAAATAATCAAATTCATGATTATAGAGACTTATTAAGACAATTAACAAACGTGGACATACAATCCATGAGCGTAAATAACCAAACATAACTTATGCCATGAAGACAAATGTGGACACAATAGTTCACGAGGACAATGCTAAATAAACATGGCTTAAAGCTACAAAAACTATCCTTGCTTTCCATTTCCCTTTTCAAACATACCCTTAAGTTGAAGTAGAAGCAGCCCTAGCTGATGGGACTGAAGAGGAAGTAGGGCGGGAAGGAGGTTAAATTGATCCATGGCTTGACATAGACTAAATATAAGGACAAGTCCTCCTCAAAGACTCGTTTGTCCACACTCAAAACATGTACCAGACACCCTATGACATGGTCCCGAATGATATTTCTAACAATTAGCATATGGAACTCTAGTGCAACTCGATTGATTTAGAATTGACTAGGCTCAGGACCTAACATTGCTAGAACTATATATCACAATAGGAATGCTTGCTGATAGTAAACCATATGATTTAGGTCTAGGTTGCATGGCATGAAAGTGAGATTGACTCTGAAATCGATGGCCTTTAGAGGAAGAGCCTTGAAATTTCTCATTGCTTTCTATTTTATGTTTCTTAAAACCTGTCTCATCTTCTTTATGCCAATTTCCAATCCTTAATCCACTGTTTAGAACTTCAGCATAGGTTTTAAAGTGATCTAACATAGGAGCTATAGAATCGTGTATATCCATTGGCAACCGATGTATAAATCTGCTAATCTATCCCCTCTCAGTTGGCATAATATGAGAAGCAAAAGAAGATAGCTTTGTAAATTTATTATCGTACTCTGTTATCGACATTTCCTTGCTATACTTTAAGGTTAAAAACTTTTCAATCTTTGAATCTTTAGTACTTTGGGGTAAATAGCGCTTTAAAAAAGTAGTCTTGAACTCATCCCACAATAAGGAAAGTCCTCTGGTTGCCATTATACTTGGCATAATTTTCATCCAGGTATTTACCATGCCTTAAAGTTAAAATGTTGCAAATTCAACATACTTCACATTAGGCATCTTATCACTAGACATATCTTTCATGTTGTGTGATAATTTGCGCATTAGTCTTAGAGAAGCAAGGTGGACTTAACTTCATAAATTATGATAATTTGATTGCAAAATTTTCCTCTTGCATGTTATGTGTAGAAGGGGCAGTCTATTCCTCAGACTGAGAACTTACTCATTCAACTCTGGAAGGAATGTCTTGAAGGGACCTAAGGGTTCGGTTGACCTTGCTCCTAATCCTACTTTAACGCCATCCTCTACCTTTGAAGGGCACATCATCTATCAAAGAAGTTCTACCAAAAGCCCTACTGCTAGTAGAACTCCTAGTAGATACTTAATGTCTGGATGGCATATTTCACCATATAAGGAAACAAAAGAAATATTTAATTCAAAATACAATTCCATATAGTAAAAGAAATCAATGACAAGAAATAAATGACATTCGAATACTTCTTATAGAACCTTCAATGATGCCTCACTTATATTATGCCCAAGTTCATAATGATAATTAAGACTTTATTGAAAAGTTCTTGCTCTACATAGTTATATAAAACCAAAGCTCTTATACCAAATCTGTCACACTCCAAAAATAGAGGGTGGCAGCAAGGGGTGTGAACTACATCACACATTCGCGTAAGCTTAAAATGAAGATTTGTTCCTTTTCAAAAATGTATTAGATTATATTGAAATTTTTGAACATCTTTGATACTAATTATCATAACAAAGCTTTAACATTTTTTTAGAAATTTTGGCAGAACCTCCCCCATAATTAAGATCTCCTGAAAATTTTACAATACAAAAAATTTCACAAAATATTGAATCAATTAGGAGATTAGCTCCTTCTAGCCAAGAAACAACATATGTACCAAAAGAAAGGTCTAACTATAGCCTGTATGGAGCAACTAATCTTCTAAATTAAAATACATGAGTCTAAATATTTACATTAAATGAAGGTAATGTTAAACAAAATCCCATCTAGAACACTTCTACGCCCTTCAGAGGTTAGAAGTAGATTCAGTATTAGCTAATGAATCTAAGACTAAAATAAATTTGTAGTGAATAATGTCCCAACAACAAATAATTGATCATGAATAAAAAAGAAAGTATTGAAATAATTATGTATACTATAGAGAACAATTTCGATAAATACATATTTCATAAAATTTAGCATAAATGTGCTCTATGTAACTTTAAATAAAACCCCAAATCATTAAACTATCATAACAATTGTTATCATCACTTGATTTCAAGATGACACATAAATGAAGTAAATACTTGTAAATTAATTACTTAATAAAAACTAATGGAATATAAAATTACCAAAATAATTGAATTCACGATTATAGAGACTTATTAAAGTAATTAACAAACATGAATACACAATCTACGAGAGTAAATAATTAAATACAGCTTATGCCACAAAGACAAATGTGGATACATAATTTACGTGGGTAATGCTAAATAAATGTGGCTCGAAGATATAAAAGCAAATGCAAGTGTTAAACTCACAAATAACAAACGTGAGAATAGGGCTCATGAAATTCAAACTAGTTAGTTATTGACCAAGGTGCTAAGGGCTAATAGAGCTACCGTTAGCAACTAGTGTTCTATATAAAATCTATTTCAAACTCAATTTCAAACATGCAAGAGAATAATCCTTATGAAATAAAATTTTCATTTTTTATTGTTGAACTCACATGAATAATTTTTTGTATCAATCCAATCTTTGATAGAACAAAATCTCATAATTGAAGGCCAGACTTGTATTTGTTGATTACATGATACTTCAAAACTAATAAAGCTAATTTCACAAAATAAAGAAGTTTAATCAACAACTTATCTAATAATCACATTGTTATTAAAATGATTTGCATAAGAATATAATATTTTTGTAATGAAAATTTTTATTGAAAAATCAGTGAGGACGCTATCCATTTACCTAAAATTTATAGAATTCAAATTTTACCTCTTCACTTTAATCAAATTTTTCCTTTTTCAAACATCCTATAAATCATATCAAAATTTTATTCAACTTGTAGCTATTACAATAATTCCTTTTCAACATTTCCACTGATAATCTATTATAATAAATTTAAAACTTTAAAACCAAATATTTATATAAAAAAATAATTCCTCATTATCATTTTGTCAAGGCATCAAATATATATCCTTTCTAATCCCCTTGTCATAGCCCAAAATTTAGGTGTGAATAATATGAGGTACGAACCATATCGCACATTCCCTAAGCCTTAAATTGAAAAAATTTATATAGTTCTAAAACATAATTAGATTTGTATTATAACAAAAGTTCTAATATTTTTGTAGAAATTTTGATAGAACCTCCCATATAAATAGAATTTCCTGAAATTCTAAGATACAATATTTCAAGCAAATATTCAAATCAATTAGGAGTTCAGCCCTTTCCAGCCAATGGATAGAATATATGACAAAATAAAGGCCCTAGCTATAGTTTATGTGGAGCACCTAAAATTTAATTTACAAAATACAATTTTATAATTCAAATTTTACATCAAAAGGTAGCTTAGTTTGTAGCTCCTCCACTTCCCAATCAGTGATAAACTTCTCAATACTCAACAGGAGGCTTAGCATCAACTAATAAATCTGAGACCAAATAATTTATTAGTGAATAACACCTCTAACAAATAGAATTTAAAAGACTAAAAATAATGAACTCAAATAAATATGTTAAATAATTGAAAAGATAATTGTTCAATATAATAAAATTAATAAAACTGTAAATCTTATTCATAATCATGAAATGAGGACGAATTGAAATTACTTTATTCTATCATGCTTGAAGAAAATAAATTATCCATATGCAAATTAAATTAGTACACTTACTAAATGAAAGTATAGAAATTTCATTTACACAAGTTAAATAAAAATTTAGAATTTTGAGGACTTAACAGAATAAATAACAAACATGGACACACAGTCCACAAGAATAAATAACCAAATATGGTTTATGCCACAAATAAAAATGTGGACACAGTTTATGAGGGTAGCTAACTAGATGTGGTCGAAGCCATAAAATAAATGTGGACACACAATCCACGAAGGTAACTAACTAGATATGGTCAAAGTCACAAAACAAACATAGGTATGAAACCCACGAATAACAGATGTGAGAATAATGATCACGAAATCAAACTAGCTAGTCATTGATCAAGGCATGCTAAGAGTTCATGGAACTGTCATTAGCAACAATGTTCTACTTGAAGTCCTTTCAAAATCACTTTTCAACCATACATGGATAGTCATTTCTAAAATAAAATTTACATTCTCAATATCAAACTTGCATGAATCATCTTAAGCTCCAATTCGATACTTATCAAAATAAAATTTCATAAATAATGTCCATTCTTACATTTGTTGAGTGGCCAACAATTTTTGGAATTAAATAAATAAGAATGCCTTCATCAAACTTAAAAATATATCTCTTAAGAAAAATACTAACACAAATCATAATTTAATCATTCCTCAAAATTACTCTATAATCTCTAAAAAAAATAAGATAATTTAATTAACAAGGTAACTAATATTTATCATAGTTGTTAATAGGAATAATATACATAAAAATGTAATAATTTCAATGAAAGACTTTTATTAATAAGTTAACTAAGATGCTATTCACTTACCTGAAATGTCTTTAAAATACAAGGTTCTCCTCTTATCATGTTAATTGATTTTCCCTTCTTCCCAACTTCCTATATATAGAATTTGTTAGGGTCTTAATAAACTTCTAGCTATGCCCAAAAACTCTCTTCCTACATTAACACATCTATATATATATATATATATATCTATATAACAATTATAAATTTAAAACTTTGGAACTAATATTAACACGAAAGTTTCTCTATGGACATAACTAATTTCTCAATCTACTCAAGAGCGCTTTGTAACAATCAACCCTTTTATCACATAATTTATCAACAATTATCCACTCTCAAAAATTTATAGTTACAAGCTAATTTCATGATCAAATTTCTTTTATGACCTTCAAGTTAGTTCATAAATCAATAACACCCACACTAACACACTTCTCACTTCTCATAGGAACCAATGAAATTTCAGAAAATACAAGATCAATCAAACCTCTCTTAATGAGCATTTTATCACATTTTATTGAACACCTTATGAACATGAATCCTTTAACCAATACCATACTTCCTTTTCTTTAACTTTTGTTTCCCAAATCATCTAATAACAATAATTGAAATAATCTAGATCTTCAATTTAAATCCTTTAGCACATATAAATTTTAATACTCAAAAGAAAAAACAAATCAAATTTTTGAGTTTACATTCCACACAGTTAGCAAAAAAAAAATGGAGAAAAATTCACAATCTCAACCCATAATCATAATTCTGTTGTTCTTAATGTTAAAAATCTCAGCTAAAAGCAGTTATCCTTCAAACCCAACCACGCACGGTAACACAGGGAAAGAAATTTCATAGCTTCAACCATGCTAGCACTCACGGACAGCATCAACAATAAAAACACACACACACACCAGCAGCACATGAGCAGAGGAGAAGAAAGAAAGGGGTCTACAGTACTGCACAAGGAAAAAGGAACTTACTAACGGACCTCCAACAAGCAACCCAACTTCTTTGATGCTTCATTACCCATGGTAGACTTAAATCACAACGGCAGAAATAGAGAACAAGATGATGGAGCTCACGAGATGTACAGGGGAGGAGGAACCTAATTCAGCCACGTCGTGGCACTGCCGAAGGAAAGGTTCTGGTGCTTCTATGGCCATTGACAGCAGATGGACAAGGATGAAAGTGAAGGGAGGGGAAGGTCCGATTTCATCACATGACTCAGATCACAATTACCCAGAAGAAGAGGAGAAAAAAGACTCACGGCACTGAACATAAGAGAGGAAAATCTGAACCACCTGCACGACTACACGGACAGGGTAACGCAGTTGATGCCGGCAAGGAAAGGAGGGAGAACCTTTGACGTCGTCGGCGCTCACAATGAGAGGAGCAAAAAGCTTGAAAGGCGACGAACTTCCGACAGACACAGAACAGAGGAAAAACGGAAGAAACAAAACCCGAATCCTGTGCACCCACAATCCCCAGCGATAGACGGAAAGAACGGCAGGGAAGAGATCAGTAAGGATGCGGAACCTCTCTCTCACACTCTCCTTGCTCTAGATTCTTCGAAGATGAAGATTAGAGAAGAAAGAAAAAAGGGAAAAAAAATTCTGATTCGCGCGTGATCTCTGATTTTAGACCTTTTTCATTTTTTTAAGGGCAAAATGGTAATTTTGCCACAGGTTGGGACACAAATTCCTATCGATCTCCAAGAGGATTCAAACTCAGGACTTCATAATTAAACACTAAGGAAATTTTCATTGAGCCACTAATACTATTATTAAGATTACCCCAATAATAGACAATATATAAACAAAATACCCTATTACTAATTTACAATTTTTTAACTTAAATTTCTAAGTTATTACACCCCTCAAAACAACTCTAACATTTAAATATTTTCTCAACAAACTATCAATCTTTAAGAATTCTAATGATCACATGTTATTACTTTCATAATCAAATGTCCTTTGCAACTCTTAAGTTAAATTTATAAATTAACATCTAAGCTAACTTTACTTCCCACAAAAACTAATGAAATTTTAATATCAAGTTCAATTTTTCTAATAAGTATTTCAACAACTATTTCATAGGCACCCATACTTAAGTTTATATCTAAGCTATTCTCTTTTAATTTCACCTTAGTAAATTCTTCAACATCAACCAATTCAAACAAAATTAATTTAACTCTCAAATTATGACCCATATAAGGGGGTGTGTATCTCATTACCAAGTTTTAAGATAAATTCTCAATTCAAATTTGAATCTTCTTCTTCCTACATCAGTATGGGCAGCAGCATAACAGGCATAAAAATTCTATAATTTTAGTCATCAACTCACACTCTCTCTCTCACAGGCTCATCAAGAATTAATGCTCAATAATTTTCTCCTTAATCAGCAATAACAACAGAGGAGGGAGAGAACAAGAGGCTGCCAACCGAACAAAGAGAGAAGACAGATTTACAGCTGACCAAGGAAGAGGGAATCATAAATTCTTGTCACTAACAGAGATTCAGCACAAGGGAAAAAAAAAATGTTAAATGCTCGTCACACCTTAACACCAAAGGTATGACCGGCATAGAATATGAGGTGAACTCATATTTCATAAGCCTTGATTAATTAGGAATTAAGTTAAAATATTGATATATGTAAATTAAATATAATAATAAAATTCGTAAAGTTTTAAATATTTTATAGGAATTTCAATAAGTCTCCTCTATAATTTGTACCTTCCAAAATTTTCATAATAACAACCCCTGTCAACCAAACAAGCATGAAAACTAGTTCCATTCTAGTAATTTATACACTAACAAAATAGAATTAGGACCTAATTATGGTATACGTGAAACACTATTATACACTGCTACAAAATATTAAATATAAAATGATTATTTTTATATATATTTAACGGTTATGAATTTTTGAATAAAGAGCTGCTGAATATTCGGAGAGATATATTCAATGGTTTATAACCATTAAATATATTTTAAATATAAAACTGTTCTAAATAAACTGTTTAATACATGTTTTAGAAAAAATACAAGTCTAATAGACGAAGAAAAATGTTAAACAGTTTCGATACTATAACCGTTTAATATCTCATTATATTAAATGGTTATTTCTATATAATTGTTTTATATATGATTATATTAAATGGTTTGTAAAATAACCTTTTAATATACATTGTTATATATTTAATATTTTATAGTAGTGACATAATCATATAACACAATACATATTTTTACCAAGAAGGGATAATCATAAGGTACTTCTTTGTTTCAGAAAGAATAGTAGGGTCCCTCAATGCTTTGTAGGAGGCATAAGATTTGCTATAATATCTGAGACTAAAGAAATTTTTAGTGAATAGCATTCCAATTCAAATTATAATTTAAAAAATACGAGGATAGTAACTAATAAATTTAGTTCAAAATGATTTAATTAGATAACAAAACATATATTTAAACTAACAATAATTAAATAATTTTCTCATAATATAATCAAAAAATTAAAACAATGCTCTTAGAACCACATAAATGTATTAAAATTTATAATGTATAAAATATAAATTTTTTAATAATAGTGCAATTATGTAAAATGCTTTTCTAGAACTAATTAAAAGAGATGATAAGTTTAATTTAAATCTATGAGGGCTTTATTAGAATAAATAATAAGCGTGAATACACCGTCTATGAGAGTAAATAACCAACAAGCACAGCTAAAAGCCACAAAACAAGTGTAGGCGCGAAGCCTACAAAACAAGTATGAGTATGATGTTCATGAATATCTATCCTTCTATTCCACATGCATTGGCTTGTGTATGAGGCTAGCACCTCTTATAAACATTCTACTAGCTAGGTGTGCCATGGCACACCAAGAGCCAACGGAACAGTCGTTAGTAACCAGCATTTTGAACTTAGTCCTCCTTAATAAAAACAAAGCATGTATAGAGCAAGGAAGAAGTATCAAAGTTTTTATCTCTAACCTCATCATTTAACTATTAATTCCCCATTGTCCAAATTCATTTTCATGTCAAACATGGAATTAAATAATTAAATTGAAACAATATCAAGTATTGGTAAATTCAAGACAAGATAATCAACAAAACAATTATTATAAAAATTGAATTGGAAAAAATATTAATACAATTTACAAGGGAATAATATTAAAAATCAAATAAGGATATTTTTTTTATAAATACATTACTAGAATTATATTTAAAATACTACTCACTTATCTGAGTTTTTAAAAATTTTATAGTCAAACTCCTTTAATTTCTAGCTTACTCTAGTGATACCCAAATCAATTTGGCATTTAAATCAATAGGTCTTATGTCATTATGATTTTTCCTTCTTGATATAAGCAAGTAAGATTAACATTCAACCCCGACTATTAACACGATTCTTATTCTAAGTTTAATGAAATTTTAAGTATCATTTAATCTGATAATTTTCTTTAGGAGCTATACCATTTCAATAGGTATATTAGCATTACATTTTTTTTTATCATATACTTCCTCAAGTAGCTTATATATAATTCTTCTAGCCTCTGATATGAAAATTTAAACAATCTCATTCTCCCCAATTACTTCTTTCAACATTCATGCATATGCCTTAATTGCATCTAAAAATTTACTCAACTTCCAACAATAACTCTGCTACCACCATTTAGCTCATTTCCAAATTATGATAGCATACAACATTAACTCAAGATACAAATCAGTTTTCACAAAATTATAACAGCAATTATGAGGAGCAGAGTCACGTCCTTTGGCCAAGGGAAAGAGAAAGAGAACTCATGTTGCTATTCAAATCAAAGGAGAGGAAGGAAGAACTAGTTTTTACCTCAATCGAAAACCAATAGGAGCTGCTACACCTTAGCTCATTGAGCAGACTGAAGAACAGAAAAATTTTAACCCAGTTACCAAACCGAGAAGAGAAGAAGCAGAATTGCAGACTAGAAGAAAACCTGAGTTTATTATTCATGCACACATAAGCCTCCAATAGCCGAGGAGGAAGAAAAATTTAAGCTAAACATGCACATGCACATAGAGCCGTTGAACCTAAATGAAAAGCAGCAAAAAATAGGGTGGATGAAGAATTCTGATGACTCTGCATGCTCAGTAGAAGAAATGAACTAGTGAAGCAAGATGCATGCCACTAGTGAGAAGAAGAACAAGTTTAAAGGTGAGGAGGAAGGTTTCGACAGTAATGAGAGAAAAGAAATGTGAAGAGAAGAGACGAGAATGCTGTGTTTTGGCTTTCACACAAGACATAAAATCTAATCAAAGAATATTTGGGAAAATTACAAGAAAAAGCATGAGAAAATCACAAGAAAGAGCACAAGATAATTACCCTAAAGAGCACAAAATTTTTCTATAATCTAAAATAAAATAAAATCAAAGTTGCAAAAAACTTATTTAAATAAAATATCCCTTAGAAGAAAAATTTTTATTCAATTTAAAATTTAGGATCATTACATTCTTCCCCCTTATGAAATTCAATCCTTTGTATTTGAAATAAATGCTTACCTCAAGTGTTGAATAAATGCGAATACTTCTTTCGCATTTCACTCTCTACTTCTCAAATAGCCTCTTCAATAGAATGGTTATGTCATGAAACCTTCATGGAGGCAATTTCCTTCTATCTTAATTTCTTTTATCCTCTTGTCAAGAATAGCCATTAAAGTGTCTTCATGGGATAAGTCTTTATTTATTTTGATTTCTTGTGTTCCAATAACATGAGAAGGATCATACAAATACTTCCATAGCATGGACACATGAAACACAAGATAAATGCCATCTAACTCCAAATGCAAAGCAAGATGGTAAGCAACAACACCTCCTCTATCTTGAATCTTAAATGGGCCGACATACCTTGGATTAAGCTTTGCCTTTCTTTCCAAACATCATAATACTTTTCATAAGTGATACTTTTAAGAAAACTTTATCTCTTACCATGAACTCTAACTCTCGGTGATAATAGTCTGCATAAGACTTCTTTCAACTTTGATCTATTAATAATCTTTATTTAATAACCTATAACTTCTCTGTAGCATCTTGCACAAAATCTAATCCTAAAATTTTAGCATCCCTAACTTCAAACCAACTAATTGGAGACCTACACTATCTGCCATATAAAGCCTTAAATGGTACTATCTATATTCTTGCTTGCTAGCTATTGTTATATGCAAACTCCATTAATGCTAAATGTTCATCCCAGCCTCCTCCAAAGTGTAAAACACAAGATCTTAACATATCTTTAAGAATATGTATTGTTCTCTAAAATTGACTATCTGTTTGTGGATGAAATGTAGTGCTAGGATATAATCGAGTTCCCAAAGTTTCTTGAAATGACCTCCAAAACTGCGAGGTGAATTATGGTCCTCTATAAAAAATTATAGATATCAAGACCTCGTGCAATCACACAATTTGATTATCGTAAATTCAAGCATAATCGCTGGCAATATATGTCATCTTGATAGGAATAAAATGTGCATATTTGGTTAATCTATCCACGATAATCCAAATAGAATCATACCTCTTAATAGTTCAAGGCAAACTTATAACAAAATCCATTGTGATATTTTTCCATTTTCACTTTGGAATTTCTAGTCGTTGGAGTAGCCCCGCTGGCTTCTGCTATTCTTCTTTGACTTGTTAACATACAAGACACTAAGAAACAAAGTTTGCTACATCCCCTTTCATGCTGTCCCACCAATACAATTGCTTTAAATCTTGATACATGTTTGTAGATTCTAGATGGATTGTATATGCAAAATGGCTGGCTTCTTCTAAAATATGCCTTCTCAAGTCTTCGACTTGTGGAACATAAATTCTATTATCACGTCTTAAAATTCCCTCTTAGTCAATATTGAACTCGGTGTTCTCCCCCTTCTCAACTAGTTCCATCAATTTACCAAGTTTTAGGTTCAAATTTTGAACAACTTTAACTTGATCAATTAAAGAAGAACGAACTTGCATGTGAGCCAAAAATACCCCCTTTCAGTAATTTCAAATTCCACTCCATTTTTCTCAAGCTTATGAATTTCTTACAACAAATGTCTCCTTACTACAGTTATATGCATCAAACTACCCATTTATTTTCTTCTTAAAGCATCAGCTACAATATTTGCCCTATCAAGATGATATTAAATTGTGCAATTATAGTCTTTAAGTAATTCCATCCATCTTCTTTATTTAAGATTTAGATCTTTTTGCTCGAAGATGTATTTATGACTCTTATAATCAAGAAAAATTTCACACCTCTCTATACAAATAGCAGCGCCAGATTTTCAAGGCAAAAACAACTGTTATCATTTCTAAATCATGAGTCAGGTAATTTTGTTCATGTTTCTTGATTTTTCTGGATGCACATGTAATTACTCTTCCATTCTACATTAAAACACAACTAAGACCAACTCAAGAAGGATCATAATAAACTACATATCCTCTAATTTCTGATGGATATCTTAATATTGGTGCATATGTTAAACAGTCTTTTAGTTTTTGAAAACTTTCCTCACGTTCATCACTCCGGACAAACTTCACATTTTTTGGAGTCAATTTTGAAATAAAGAAGTACCCTCTGATTATCCCTTTTTGGTAAAACTATGTATTGTGTTACATGATTATATGCTAGTACCTCACGTATACTATAGTTAGGTCCTAGTCCTATTTTGTTAATATGTAAATTATTAGAATAGAGCTAGTCTCCTTGCTAGTTTGGTTGACAAGTGTTGTTATTATGAAAATTTTGGGAGGTCCAAATTATAGAAGAGACTCTGCCAAAATTTCTATAAAACATTTAAAACTTTACAAATTTTATTATTATATTTAATTTACATATATCGATATTTAAGCTTAATTCTTGGTTAATCAAGGCTTATGGAATATAAGTTTACCTTATATTCCATGATGATTATACCTTTAGTATTAGGTGTGACAATGCTTCACCTTAGATCCATGACATAAAGCGAGGAGAAAGGAGATGGTTTAGATGGTTGCGCAAGGGAGAGGAAAAATTGAACACATCTCGCAAGAAAGGAAGGAAATCGAATCAACAGCACTAGACCAAGCTCATGATAGTACCTCCAGCAGCTCTGGCAACATGATTTTGCACCCCTATTAGCAACCCTAAATGCAAACAATGAAGACAAAATAACAACTAAAGAAGACAATAGAGTTAGGGAGACACAAAGGAGAACCTGAGCTTTGTACAACTACGATGAGGCCCCACTTCCACCGATGACCACTAAAAATAGGAGCAAAGAGAAGAAGTACAGAGGAAAGATAGAGAAATGGCTAAATCAAATCTTCTCTCTCCTCATAGCTATGGAAAAAATTGAATAAGAGGAGGAAATATATTTAGATTTGAAGAAGGATAATTCAGTAATTTCACAAAGTAGAGAGGCAAAAAAATAAATATCCCTTTGGTCTCCATTAAGTTTGAACTTGGGACCTATTGAAAGGATACTTACATAGCTACCACTACACCAACTTTCCTTCTCGTGGCACTTGTCCCAAGAATTAATATAACTATAATTAAAACACATTATTACCTATTTAATTTTTACTTAAAAGTCTTGAGGTATTACAATAAGAATATGGCCAATTAAAAAAATTAATATGTTCAAGCAATTGCATATCAACATTTTTTTTACGTGGAAGCTTTGGAGAAAATGTCCAAATATACTAAATTTATGAAGGATATGCTGTAACATCCTACATTTAATGAACCAAAGTAAGGCACAAAAATACATAAATATGTTATTCTACATCATAAAGTAAGCTACAGGTGATTGCAGACCTTATGAGAAGTCTCTAGTGTAACATCATGATTTTTCTAATCTATGAAGAAATGCCACCTTTATGGATTTTAGTCAAAATTAAGATAAGTGACATTTCCTCGAGGAAGAAACGCCACCTAATGTGTTTTTTTAAATAAATTTTCTAAAATATTATACATCAAATTTTTTTACCAAAACAACAAATCCAACAATATACAACCAGTTTAGCAATTTGCAAACAATACAGTTATACAATGAAAAATTACAAAACATATATTTATAGTACGACAAAGTAGTTTACAACTGTATTAATAAAGCTTCCTAACTAGCTAGGTCAAAACATCTAAAAACCTCAAATCTTACAAAAATATTCAACAAATACTAAAGTTCTAGTGTCCTAAATTTAAAACAAATGATTACCACTCTTCAATTAGATTATAAATTTGCTCATTAATATATTCCAAGCATTTTGTCCTCAAAGTACTACAAAGTATATTAAAACAAGAAGTCATATATATATATATATATATAAACTAAAAATTATTATAAGAAAAATAAAAGTAAATAAAATTAGATAACTTTTCATACCTCAAATGGGATAAAAGTTTAACCATAGGTGATCACATCCTTCATGAATTTCATAATGTAGTACCCACAATCATTATTATTTAGTTGGAAAGGGCACTAAAAAATTACCAAAAAGTAATATAAATTTATGAAGCAAATAAATTTATTTTTCATAATTCAATAAAATATTTCATGTATAAATTAAATATATCATAATCTTTGTCCCTTTATAACTCTTTAGGAAATCTTTATTTGTGAAAAAGGGTAGCTCTTTGTGACCACAAAAGCCGTTTAATTTCCTACCCAAATAGAAAAAATTTAATCAATGATAATTGATGCAAATATACGTGAATATGTAAAATGATTCTCATAAATATAAATACTTACTTATTGAATAACGTCAATATTTTAGGACGATCTGTCAGTACACCTCCAGATAAAGGATCGATATAATAAATTAAAGGCAAAGGGATAGCCATAGGATAGAGAACAATCAAAATCTAATGTTTTCTAAAAAATTTAAACTTTAATTATGTCTTAATAAAATTGAGGTATCTAACACAACAATTAATTAATAAAATACTTACCACATAATGCAAGGTATTAAGAATAGCATATTTTTTTTCCAACTTTAACCTTTTTGTGAATATTTCTTTTAGAACATTTACTTGTTCAGATGCACTCAACGTTGACCTATAAATAATATCATGACGACTAATAAATGAAAATCTATTCTCTTTCTCCGTGTATTTTAAAAAAGAAATGTATAAATACCTTGATAAATAAAAAAATTTATTAAAAGCAATTACAAAAAGAAATAAAATAATAAATATGAAAAGATGTTATGAAACAAGTACCTTATTCAAGTATTGATAGTAAAAGCAATAGTATTTCTATCAAGATATTTCCAGCTGTCTTTACATTCAAGCGTTTGGACATTAGCAGTAACCTTTGGCAAAAGAGACTGAAGAGCTTCACGACACTTATTAGCTATTTTCACTTTTGAAGCTTCATGAGATATACTTTTTTATTTATGCATGATATTAGATTCCTTAGAAATATTACCATGCGCTTCAATGATTTTTTTTCTGTTTTTTGATTTTGACTGAGTCTGTAAAAATAAAAAAATTAAGTCATAATTACAATTGCATTTAGAATATTTTAAGGAAGTGTGAAATATAATTACCTTATCAAATGACTTAATGAGATATAAAGGCCATGCAACAAAAGAGCACTCAACATCTTGGCCAATACAATATCCTCATTAAGAGGTATTGGTAACTTAGCATCATCATTAGTGCAAATGTCCACAGAAACTTGTAATGTACCAAGATGTAACGGAATAGTATGTAAAGTATCATCAATGAAATTATAAATAGTACCCATGGCAACTACATTTTTGAATGAAATTTCTATGTACAATTTGCATTTTGATTTCCCATAGAAACAAATAAAATATGTAGCAATTTATATTGTAAAAATGATAATAACTTTAAAAGTTATCTAGAAAAAGTATTACCAGAGGAAAAGTGGGATGATTTAACATAAAAGTACAGCTATCTCTCAAATGAGGGCTTTCAATTGTTGGAACTCTCATAAAATCCTGCTAAACTATAGCATTCATTTTAAAAAATTGATAGCATAACAAACTAAAAATGAAAAATTTTCAAGTATTAAATCAACTATTTAATAATTGTAATTTCATCAAGAATTAATTTAACATTTTTTTTGCATGCAAAATAATTTTTTTAGGTAAATTCAAGTCTTAACAAACATATTAATATTCAATAGTTGATAAACAATAAATAAAATTAAATGATAATAAAAATCAAATTATTTTAGATAATTAATGAATAATTATCTAGATAAATTCAAGTCCCAACAACCACATTAATTTCAACAATAAATAAATAAATCAAATTAAATGATCATATATTCCTAATTACAAAAATTCTTATTTAAAAAAAGGGTACCGTGAGTAGGGAACAATAAATAAATTATTACTTATATAATGAAGCAATTAATCCTTATTAAATATATTTTATTTATTCATTATCAATAAAAAAATAACTAAATCAATAACTTATTAATGAAAATAAAATTTATCTTAAAATAAAGAGGTGAGGACACATGCATTATTAACTATTATTATTTATTTAAATAAATTCTTATAAACAATTAATATTTCATATTATCTAATAAATTCTTTTAATATGATTAAAAAATTATTTATAAGTATAAATTTTTAATGATAAGAAGGGAGGAGTCATTTCTAGTGACTGAAAACGCCACCTCTCTTAGTTTATTAAATGTATATATATTAAAAAGAAGGTGACATTTTCATGCTCTTGAAATAGCACCTCTCTTATCTTAATTAATTAATTATGAATACATATTTTATTAATAAATTAAATAATTATGTTTAAATTTTTATACAATCTACTAAAACAATATAGGTAAGTTAAAACAAAATAGATAGGTGATGTTTTATTACTAAATTGCCACCAATAATGTTACTGAGCTCAAAGCTATGGTATTTTATTTAATAAATGCCACCTAATATTATTTACTTAAATTGAAAATAAAGAGAGTAATTTAAACTGGTGGCATTTGATAAAAAAAACAACACCAAATATCTTTAAAGTTAATATTAGTGGCATTTTATTTTTTTATTGCTATGAAATCATACTGCTAACTCTCGTTTATGTAGTAGTGAAGTGACACTAAAAGTGTACTTTTTTATAGTAGTAACACATTTTACGAGGCAGCCAACATATTTTTGATAAGGACTTAATAGAGTACGATATTTAACACACAAAACAAGACAAGGTCCAACTTAAGTAAAATATCCAAAAAAATTATCCAAATTAAAATTTATAATAGTATGTGCAAAACCAAGCATCTAATAAGCACAATTCCCAACAAATCTAGTAATAAATAACAGTTGGTCCCAAAGTCAAAAAATGTGTCAAGAACTAAAAATGGCCTTACAATTCCCTCAGCACTAATGTTTTTGCTCTCATAAAATACCAAAATGTCTGCATTGCCTTTTCAACTTATTGGTTGACAAATTCATCCGACTAGTATCAGTTGCAAACGCTGCCTGTAAACCAAGACAATTAATTAGATTTTCAATCAAGTAATTTTAATTCATTACAATGATATGAATAAAGTAGTTTACATCTATTTGCTCCTAATTATAATTCTTTGTTGCTGGATTAACATCGTTCTACTGCCTAATTGCAATTAGCACATTTTCTTTTGCCACAACCCTTGTGTAGCTGATGAATTTATTTATGTTGGTCTTAATAAGTTGACCTTTGTAATTCTATTTGACTTCATATTTCTGTCTAGCAACCCTTCTTCTATTCACCTGGACCATCAATGTCAATTCTCTTATTATTTGATTTGCTTCTTGTTAAATTTGCTAGTCATTCTTGTTGAATACCAAGTTTTCACTAGTTGCGTAAATAAGATCCTCAGGTTTGAAGAATTACAATACTCTCATACACTTTAAATAACCTCAAATCAAAGTTTAAAATATTGTAGAAGCATGGGAATCAATAAAAATCAAAGCATGTGCATAAAAACTCAGAATAGTAAAACAATGTTGAAAATGGTACATGTGCTGTGGCTCACAACTTTTGTGCCACAGCGTGCATGTCTCTATGCCATATGCTGTGGCGTATTACACAAGTTATGACAATAGACTTTTGTAGTCAAATGATAACATGGGGGACGAATTTTTGACATGTCTCAAATTTCTGTCTGACATCAGATTGAGGTGATCTTGGTGTCTATAGAGATAGTTTTAGTTAATGGCACAAGTTTCACAATCAAATTTTTTTTTATCAAAAGTTGGACACCCGTGATCATTTTCACTCCTTTTTACAAATATACACAACTAGAGTATCCAAACTGACATATATGTGTCAAAAGCCTACACAAACTATTAGACCATACTTAATGGACTATTTAGGACTCTTGCAACACACCACACTCATTTAAATATACACATATCATGATTTCACCACTCAACCCTTAAAATTCACAAAAACATCAGGTGAGGAAAATTTTACACAAATCTTTAATAATCATCCATTGCATTCAAAAATATACTTTTCCCTACTTGCACAAGTATTTTGGCATTATACAAGGCTTACGACCATAACTTGCCAACTTAAGGCACAAAATACACATGAATTTTTCAATGATAATGCAAGTAGACCAAAATAATGATATGAGTCCTAGTTGACAAGTTAACAACATTAATACACATAAAAACAAGTATAAGAGGCCTACTAGTAGGATTTCACCACAATCGTAAGCCTCAATGCATTTTCCCACGATCTGGATCTAATGAGCTAGGCTTTGAAATATTGAAGAATGATGGGTGAGTACAACTACTTAGTAACTAAAGTTCACATAATCTATATAATTGCATATCAATTAAAAACATATGCAAATGGCAATAAGATACATATATCACACACTTATGGCAAATATAGCCTTGGTGACAATAATACCAACCAGGTGACTAGGCATACACACATTTCATCACATATATCAATTATGCACATCTTAGGGTTATAAAAATAATAACCATGGGCCCCTAAAACATGCGGGACCATAATAATAATAACCATATGGCTGGGACTAAATGCATGTTCAATGCCAACCACATTCCCTTTTGATACCTTTGACATGAAACCGGAGGCTATTAAGTGGCTACATTCATAATTTGGACTAACCCAACCTTATACTTGTGAGAAGCTACTAGGCCAAGGTTAACTAACTCACTTGTGTACTGTTATTTTCCTTAATATTAACAACCACGAGGTGTTGTACACCTAATTTAGCCTCATCATGAATTAGTAGAGACTTGAGGTTTGAGTTCCTCAAAGAACAATTGGAAAGTCCCAAATAAACTATAGGATAATGGCTGTCTCCTGATTTCAATGGTCGATGCTAGAGCAAGCTTTCAATTCCAACGATAGTATCACGTAGATTTATCAATCTACTCCTCTCCCTAAGTAAACTCTCGTTAATAATCATGTTATGCACATAATACACATAAGATGCAATTTAACTAATAATTCACAATCTTACAACATATTCATACCATTTTCTCTCCAACATGCTCCTTATATATATAACATAAGTCACATTTTTATAATATCATATTAACAAATCAATATCTGAGTAATAGAATGAACTTGCATTTTAATATTTCAAGTAGCTCAGCATAACATCATATTCATCATCATCATTACATTGCTAAGATTTGCATCAAGATTTCCTAAAACATTTAATAAGTTCTAAACAAACTCATTTAATAAAAATAATTAATTAACATATAACTATTTAGACTAGATTTTTTCCTATTACCTCAAATCTTTGAGAAGTCAAAGGTTGACCCCTCACAATACTAATTCCTAATGCATCCAATTTAGCTTGAATGGTGCCAGAATTAAACCACATACAACTTATCACAATGATATCATTATTTCCTTCATTTTGGTAATTTTCAACATCCTAGCCTCACATACTCATTTCCATCAAAGTTATAAACTCATTACCCATCATACCCAATAGGCTTATTAGGTTCCAATGACCTATATTATCATAAATAAGTTATTAAGCCACCAATAATGATTAATAAACACTCCCAACTACCTCATAAATGCTAATTTTCATGTATTAATGGCTTCCATCAACTAATAACTCTTAAAATTATGAATGTAGGGTTTAAATACCCTAAACCACTCTCATTATATTCATTTTAATCAATGGGTTCAGACCCATAACTCATATAGACTGTAGACTACTCTCCCAACTCAAACCCTAACTTAACTCCTCACAAAAATGAGAATGGAAGAGGAAAGCACTATGCACTTACCTTAGGTGTTAATGAGCTCCACAATATCTCCAATGGGATCCAATATCTTGCCCTAGAAGAGCCAATGTCATGCCTCTCGCTTTCTTCTACTCTCCTCTTTTGGTTTTCATACATACATGAAATGACTTGTATAGAAATTTAGCCATGCATCATGGTTAGCGCAGCCTTTCGCTGTGGCATATGGCACAAAGGGGCTCTTCCTCATGATCTTGCTTCTGTATCCTACCGTGGATAATCCTCACGCCACAGCATGTGGTACAGAGATCCCTTCTTTCCTTTTTCCTCTGCTTTTGATGTCCAAATGGCTCGACTTCACTTCAAACCCACATTTAAGATTGAAACCATAATCAATTGCACAAGTTAGACCCCTCTAGCCATACACCACATCAATAAACTTAATTAGCTTTATTAAGCTTAATTAATCAAGTTTAAATTTTCTAGGCTATTACATGGCCTCTTCTCTATCTTTGTGTTTTGAATCTTTGCATCATTGGCCTTACTCTGCTTTTAGCCATGCCTTGTCTTTTTCTCGAAGGGAAAGAACATGTGAAAAATAGATATGATGGGAAACAAAAAAAAAGATTTGAAATTTGAAAAATGTATGAGGCGAAGGGAGAGAGAGAAGTGAGATACCTTGCCTAGGTCTTCATTTAGTCGTTACTCCTACAACCTTGCCTCTAGCGTGAAATGCCTTATAACTCCTTTCCTCTAGCATTTAAGTACCATCAATCAATATATCTTTGCAGCTCTTGTAGACTGATCCTGATTGGTCAAAAAATTCTTCAATTTAATTAGTCAATGGACTTTGATCAAATGTAAATTCTACACTCTAACTGGTTCTTTGCACTTATATTATAAAGATCAATTACCGTCTTAAAAGGGCAGTCTCCTATTTTCAAATTTTGAATTCAAATTCACAGAGTATTAATTGTATTCGTCTTCTCACCTTCTCAATTTATCACTCTTGTATGCTACATTTCCCTGTGATTCTTCAATTTTCCTATTTTTTCCTCCCCGTGCATTCTTTGATTTCATGAGAGCATTGATGGATTTTTTTATCCCTTCCAATTATACACTTCTCAAGTTGTTCCGTTTGCTCTTCACCAATTGCAATTTCATATGTGCATTTCCACAAATTTTCAAATTCGAATGGTATAACTAGTGACTATCATTGGAGGATTAACTAATGCATTTTTCTCCATTAGCTTTTAAGCGCTCCCATTCTCAATATTGACATGTCGCAGAGCTATGTCTTGGCCGTTCACGCTTGTAGTTCTACAAACTTCAAGGGTTCTCCAGGCCTCTCGCTCGCATTTTTGCGGGTATGTGTATTTCTAGCTCCATTTACTTGCTTTGCCTTTATCATCATTTTCACTCTTCCATTCCCTCCCTTGCATCAAAATATTTCTAACGTACTTTTCACTCACCCCATTTGCTCATTTTACTCTCACCCTCTTGCTTCTTCAGTTTCTTTCCATTCTAGGGAAGGGGGATGACTCTGAAACTGTTCCTGTGATTTATTTTCTGATTCATCAATGTTCAGGATTGTAAATCATGTAGCATATAGGATTAACTCTCATATGTTAGAGTTAATTGCAAATATGCATGACTTATTTGAACTGTTATATCCTTTTTATCTCAAATTATAAAATACTTTTAAATAAAATCTCACATACCAATAAATCTCATTAAATACACTTGACAACCTTATTTTTTCAAAATAAAAATTTAAACTTTCAAAAATACCTTCATTTAATGACCTTAAATATACACTTAATTAATATTAAATACGGAGAGCGAAAGGATAATATTAAAATAAGCTTATTTAATGAAACTTTAATCTTCTCAAAGTGTCTTATATTTTAGGATGACAAATCTCCTAAAAAAGTGTCTTATAATTTAGGACAAATGAAGTATTTTTTAGAAACTTTATATAATTACTTTCATATGTATAATGACAAATTATTCATTCTCAAAATTTTAATTGAAAATGATAATTTCATCTTAATTGGTCATTATATGTGCAATGCATGGGATTTGAGTCTAGACACTTAAAATATACTATCCAATCATTCCACCACTTTTTCATCAATTAACGTTTGAAATTATTAAAAATTTAAATAATATATATGGTTCATTGTCATTGAAAATAATTAAAATCTCTGTAATCTTTAATTTCATGACCTTTTATTTCACCTGTTGTATAGTTTTTTTTTTTACCTACTTTAACATAACTATTTGATATATTATTTATTATAATTGATCTTGTGATTTGATTTGATTGCACAGGATTTTAGTCTAGTGGTCATGAAAGTGGTAAAATGGCTCGGCCTTTTGATTGATGGAAGTGATGTTTCACTATTTTATTTTTTATTTTTGATAGAATATTATATCTTATATTAAAAGAAAATTTGTAAAAGATAATTAATCATTCTAATAAAAAGAAGTAAAGAAAGACAGGAAATAAGATATACCCAATCTTAGATTATTTACAAGATTATGTAAATAAAATAAACTTCTAAAAATAGTGATTTTCTTAATAAAATTGGTTTTTAAATTATTTTGTAGAAAACATTTTTTACTTTTTAGTTTATTTGTAGAGGTGCCATAGTTTATCTTTTTAAAAGCAGGGTTTACTATTTCGTAAATCACTATTTTTAGGGTTTATTTTGCTATAGTCTCCCTCCAAAATTAATTCCTACACTACATCATCATAAAATCATCTACAATAAATATACTATCACACCCGAACTTATCCTTCATAGAGAAACACTATTAAAATAGATGTGCCAGCCATTTTCAATCGAGGAAAAAAAAAAAATAACACGACAAAAAGGTGTTTGGAAAAGAATGAAAGAATGATTTTTATTTTTTTTTTGGGTGGGGGACAGAGCTTGCAGCCCACGTCGGACAAAGCATTTTTTGTCCTTTCACGGTGTTGAGTTAAAGCTTCTTCTTTTTTGGGATAATTATATTAAAATTCCACATAAGAGAATTAATTACTATAAGGTCCATTGATAACTGAACTAACCTAGTTCAGTAATCAATAGACCTTACAGTAATTAATTCCCTTGATGCAGTTTAATTCAGTTATCAATGGACTTTACAGTAATTAATTTCCTTATACAAAACCTAACTGTAATTTTTCCTTTTTTTTGGATGGCTCTTGCACAAGGCCCAATGAAATTTTCTACCCAGCCCACTTTCAAGCCCTTCCATTGGCTATTGTATCATTATAAATATAAAAAGAGAAATTTTAAATATTTAAATAAAATTTATGAATTATTTATTTTTAATAAAAATAATTTAATAATTTATATAAATTATTAATGATAGAAAAATTATTAAGAACTTCAAAAGAATTATGATATTTTAAGAAATTAAATTATCATTTATAGATTTTAAAAAAATTTATTATTTTTTCCTAAAAAAATTTCTATTTGGTAAAATGTATCATTTGATTTTTTTATTACTAATACCATACAATTAATAAGAAATCAAACTTTAATTTCATGCTAAACAATGTTATTATGATCCATAGATTTTAATTGAACAATTTTTTTTTCAAGAAATATTTTATTTAAATAAATTTTTCTTAACAAGTTTGGTTTATTTTATTTTAATTTATTGGAGGATTTAGGTTCTTTTGTAATTTTCCTGGGTCTCGCTGTGCCTTTCATTGTAATTTTCCCAAACTTATTGATCAGATTACACAGCTTCGGGTGAAAGCAAAAGCTGAGCATTCTCATATCTCTTCTCCACCGACCTTAGACTACTCCCTTCTCGTCACTGTCGAACCCTTCCTCCTCCGACTTGTTCTTCTCCTCACCGTCGACGTGCCTCCAGCTTCACTGGTTCGTTTCTGATGTTCGTCCGTTTCTGTCTGGCGCTGTAGCTAAATCTCTGCTCTGTTCTTCGCTGTTGTGTGGGTGGAAGAGGTAAGTGCGTGTTCAGCTTCCTCTCCTCTTCCTCCTCAGCTGTCGAAGGTCCCGTCTGTGTGTGTGTGTGTGTGTGGTGGTTCGATTCTTCTGTTTGCTAGCTGAAATCTTGGTCTTCTTCTTGTTCGTGCGGAAGACCGAAGCCCTTCTCCTTTCTTTCTTCAACGAAGAGCATGTGCTGATTCCTAGTTGTTGCCACTGAGTTTTGTTTGAGGTGAATTGCTGGTTTTCTTTTCTTTCCTCTTCAATATTTTTAAGCAGAACCGAATGATTAATTTCTCTCCTCTGGCTGGTTGATGGTATTCCTACTCTACTATTGCTGTCATGAAATTTCAAAAAAAAAAAAAAGAAAAAAAAGAACAAAGGAATTGAGATGTATGACTTGGTTAATGTTGGATATTATTTTGCTGAGTTGTTGAAATGAATTTATGGAATTACAAGTTTGAAAGTTGTTGGAATTATTTAGTTGCTGATCTCATAAATTATTAGTTGATTCTATTATTCGTTCTATCATCTCTCACCTTTGCTAAAAAAAAAAAAAAAAAACCTCATAGAATCATTTTATCGAAGCATTTATATAAGAAAATACTCTAAAATGTGGAAGTGGAACATACAATAAGTAACTCCCGTAAGTCTCACATATTAGAGAGATTAGAGAAGCACACGATTCTCATAGAAGAACCTCTATTACGCCTTAAAATAATGTTAAAACCAACTATAGTTGCTACATTATTAAAGTGTTAGTAGATTGCAATTAATATGGGAAGTCTTACATCAAATAACTAACATATAGTTTATGGATTGTGGTTATAGCATTATGAGATGCATGGAAAAAATAGTTGATAATGTGCTGAATGATGGAATTATGTCTGACCAATTATGTCTTCTATATCTACTATAGTAATTTTAATAATTTACATAATACTACTCACATCACATACTTAAGTTTGATTTTTGTTATGTTTGGCTTGACAATACCACAAGGATTCATTTGTAGAGGAATATACTACAATTCAAGCAATAGATAAACCAAACACAAAGATGATGGATGATCATTACTCATTAGCTTACTCAATTTTGGTTCTCTATATGTTCTTTATACTTAGACAAAACATACTTACCATGGCCAATTTTGGTTTCAGGCTAACTTTGGCCAACTTAACTTACAATAGGTTTTGCTTGGAATATTTTTCCTTTTAATTACTTTACTGTATAAGCATTTTTTTAACAATTTTGAAGTTCTTGCAAATATATTTTAGAAGTTATTATATGAAATATAGTTGGATTTTGAAAATATTGATCAATGCACACAAAATTTGGTTTTTTCTTAGAATTCTATTACTAAAATAAAGTTTATTTTGTTATTGCATGCACATAAAAATGCAACCCCTTATTTTCTAAACAAAAAAAAAATACTAAATATATAGCAGTTATGTAACTGCTATATGGTCCAAATATATATATATATATATATAATGATTCCACTATATAGTTGGTTAGGCAACCTATAAAAAATGATCAAAACTAGGCCTAACAATATGATGGTTTATGTGAAATAACCATTATATATTAGGCAACTATATAACAATTATTTTGATAAAACCGTTATATAGTTGATTGAAAAGTCATAGGACTGATAATTAAAACAAACTATATAATGATTATTTGTAAATAATCGATATATAGATGCCAACTATATAGTGGTTAAAAACCATTATATAGTTTCCTCTAAATTATATGATGTCAGAATATATAACGGTTAAAAATCATTATATATTGACAAAAATAACCATTATAGAGACTATATATTATTAGTGTGTAATAATTCAACTAATAAATCATGAATCATGATTAGTGCTTTGCTTTGACCAGGCCAATTCACATCGAACATAAACAATCTCATAATGAAAAATGAAGACAGATATAGATAATGTATTCTATACACATTGCCAATGTATTATAGAAACAACAATACCCTGCAACTTTGTATCCACTGTTATTATCAGAGTTCTTCAATCGCCACATGCAGCCTTCCAACTTAGTTCAAATACCTTTATAGTGTGTTTGGATTAAGTAAAATTTAGACTTAAACCAAATTCTTCATTTGGATATATAAAAATTATATTTATGAATTTAGATTTGGTTTAAATTCAAATCCATTTCAAATTATAATTATTTTGTAATTTCAAATTCCATTTGCACCATAATAATTTGAAATTCTAATCACTTCAAACATCTTATTCTTTTCATGTTTTTACTATTAATAACTCTATAACGCTCATATCTTTTTTCATCTTTTGTTGATTAAAAATAAAAATAAACTCATTATTTCTTATTTTTTATTTTTGTTTGGAATCTCAATTTATCTCTCTTCTTCATTTGAAACTTTTTAACCTACCCAAACAAAGGATTTTAAATGTATAGATTTCAAATGTGATATTTTAAATATATCATACAAAATAATGGCATAAAGATATTTTCTGGTTGTTAAAAATTATTTATGACACATGATATAAATTATAACGTATAATGTTTAACAAATTTAGTAATTAAATTATTGCAAATTTATTCCACCAAGTAAATTAATAAAAAATGATTTATTAGTGCAGTGCGTCTACAAATACAAAGGGTGGAAATAAAAACACATGTTCAACTTCTACATGATTCTTTTAGCATTTGAATGTCTAAATTACACGAGGGATACATAAAATAACATAGATTAAAAATATACTGCAAAGCTTGAACCATGAAAAGAATTTAACGAATTGAAAAATATTGGTGGAGATTACTATTATGGTATGACATTGTTTTTATATAAATTAATTACATATATAATAAATATATTAATTTCTGATAAAAAAATTTCTGTTTGTTAGAATTTATCATTGGATTTTTTTTATTATTAATACCATACAAATAATAAGAAATTAAACTTTAATTTCATGATAAACAATATTGTTATTTGTTACATTATTATAGGAAGTACTTTTTATGCCAGTTATTTTACACTTTTCATGTCAGCTTAGAGAGAAGTCAAAAATTCCGTCACCACATCAATTGAAAAACTAATGTGGAAAGTCACTTTCTATGTCGGTTTGTTGTTTTCACTGTTGCAATAATTTAATTAATTATAAAACTACCCTAATATTCCTCATATCTTGCAAGAGATTTTGAAGGAATTGGGAGTGGAAAATAGAGTAGAAGTGAGGTTTAAAAATATTAATGGTATGTCCATGAACATTTGTTATAATCTTTCATTGATATATGTGTTTATAACATGAAAATAAACAAATGTCCTTAAAAAAATTATTCTCTCCGCCAAAAACATCTACCTGCAGAGCCACACCATGGTAATAATAAACAAAACAACCCCCACCGCCGGAAGCAGTTGGAACCCTAAACGATGAAGCAATTCAAAACCATGAAATCTGAAGTTGTAATACATGAATACAGAAAAATTGCCCTACTTAAAAATATAGTATGCCCAACATTCCTAAAAAATAAATACAAGAATAAAATTGAACTTTAAACCTTAAAATAATAAAAAATGATTAAGAATTCGAGTTCCACTACTTTTAGGCTTCAACATATGCTTAAACACTTGAAAATTATGTAGCCTAGTATAAAAGCCATACATGGTAAAAATTTTCAATTTTCTTAACAGTATCAAATTTAAGAAAATAAATTTCAAAACTCATTCGTCAGTAGGATTTAATCAAAATGATTAACAAGCATTGACACAAACTCCTTGAGGCTAAATAACTAACAAGTATGGACATATAGTCTAAAGGATAAATAACTAACAAGTATAGCTAGAAGCCACGAAACAAGCATAGGTACAAGACCTATGAACAACAATTGTGAGTACAACGCTTATGAATAACAAGTATGAGTGTGATTCTCATGAATAATAAGCTAACTAGATTTTAATTATGGTGCGTCAAGGGCTAATAGAACTATCGTCAACAACTAGTGTTTTGATTCAGTCTCACAATTTAAATCAACCATGCATGGGTCTATAAAATCAACGTACCATCTCTTTTCAACATGTTCTTGCATAAATAAACTTATCAATAATAATTTCCCCAAGCATGAATTAAAATTATTAATCCACTTCAAGAAAAAATCAATCATTATCAATATGTTAAATAATTAAAAGTACTCAATGAAAGAGTAATTCTATCTTTTCTTTTTAAGACTTAGAATAATGAAAGTATTCCTATTCATAATAATCAATATGGGGATTAAATTACAGTAACATAATTATGTGAATATATTTAATAATAATTTGAAAATAAGAAATCTATTAATATTTCTTTAAGGATGTCATATACTTACATGATAAGCTTTCAAGATAATGATTTGTTCTTTCTTTTTTGATAAAGATGATTTGTTCTTTCTAAACACCTCCCGAAAGCCCTTTAGCTATTCTATTGCCTTGACAAGGAGGGCAAACAACTTTATTTAACGATAAGTCTACTTCATATATCTCCAACATAAATTCATCCACCCAATGTCTTATTTAGAACTTAATAAAGTTTTCTCAATCCTTATTTGTCTTTAACCCACTAGCCATATTTAGAAGTTATCTTCTTGTTTCTTCATCTAACCTGCAATGATACCCTTGTCTCACTCGTTCATACCTTCTTCCCTTGGTAATCAATAAGTGATTTTCCATCAAAGCTCTTCAATAATTCTTCACAAGTACACTTTATTCAAAGCAAGCACAATTTCTTTTATCTTACACTTACAAGTATTGAAACATCCCTAGACTCCTTAAATTATTAAAGGAAACCGTTCAACAACTCACAACTCAATTGACACATTCATAGTCCAAGTCCATAACTATTTAAAAGAAAGCAACTCAATATTAAATTTTTCCAATGAAGAAAGAAATGTTGAATTTTATCAAGAGTTAATGTGCAATTTTGCTCCTAAACTATTCTTGGAAAAACAATATTGCCCTTAAATTATTTATTATAGCAATGTTGCTCCTAAGCTAATCAAATCGGAACAATGTTGTCTCCGTCGTTAAAGCATTCATTACTATAGTGGGATCCACTTTTCATGAGTTATGTTGTAATTTTGCCCTTAAATTATTTTTGCATGAGCAATGTTGCCCTCACAATTTAAAAAATCATAAAAATAAATAAAAAAATATTATTATAACAATTAAATAAAATAATATTAAATGTATATATAAAAATAAAATTATAATAATATTAAATAAAAATAATATTAAATGTATATATAAATAAATATAAAAAAAATTTATAGTATGCTAATAAAATGTCATAAATTAATAATATTATAAATTATAATTTTATAACTTGTTAAATATAAGTGGATCTTGGTTAAATTAGATATGAGTAGAGTCAAAAATATTTGCATTTGCACCTTTAAATATCGACCGAAGTTGTTGTCAATGACTTGATTTGGACCAAAAAAATATTTTTATGATTGAGATAGATTGACAAGAGTTAAGCTGTTATTAAGTCAAAAATTAAAGCTGAAGTGAGAACCAGAGTGATTTTTAGAAAAACTAAATGGTTTTAAATATAATATTAAAAAGGTTGAAATTTTTAAAAACTAGATCCTACTAAAAGCCAACTTTATTTTTAAACAATTCACATGTATAAAATAAGATTTGAGATTATTTTTTTTATAAAGATATCGATAGTTATAAATGCAAATGCAGATACTTTTGAGTCTATGCATATCTAATTTAATTAAGATTCACTTATATTTAACAAGTTATAAAATTACAATTTATAATTTTTTCTTATATTTATTTTATATATACATTTAATATTATTTTTATTTAATATTATTATAATCTTATTTTCATTTTTACATTCAATATTATTTTATTTAATATTATTATATTTTTATTTTCATTTAATTTTATGACTTTTAAGTTATGAGGGTAACATTGCTCCTCTAAGAATAGTTTAGGAGCAAAATTGTACCTTAACTTATGAAAAGTGAGTCGCACTAGCTACAATAATGGACGTTTTAATGATAAGGGCAACATTACTCCTCTAAGAATAATTTAAAGACAAAATTACACCTCAACCCTTTTATCAATTATATATATATTCAATCAATATTTGCACCTTCCTAATTTTCAACCCAAAGATTGAATAACCTAACTCCAAATTTCAGTCCTTAATACAATAAACATACTTGATTTCCCCATTCCAACCAAGTTTCTCTTTTACACATCTTAACAAACACTGATATGTGCATTAATTTGCAAACCATTCTATCAAGATTCTTATTCTTTAAATCTCTTACCCAAATACTTCCAATCATCAATGCTTAAATTTAAAATGCTTCCAAAAAGTCAATTCTCCATTAAGAAACACTTTAAGCTCAAGAGAACTAAATCTAAACTCAACTTTTCTACCTGCAGCAGCCAAAGTAATTGAAGAGAAATTACCTATTGAAAATAAGTTCCTTAAACATAGATTTAAGCTTGATTGGATTCTAACTTGTCCTATACCTCTCGAACTAGTTTTTTGGCAGAGTAGACATGTAGGTGTAATTAATGTTACATTATATTAGAGGTAGCTATAGCTTTAAAACATAGAACTATTCAAAAAGATGGGGCTCTCTTTACCACAAAAACCATGAGAATAATGTGCTTAACATTTTCCCATTACCTTGGTACTTTATTCCCACATGCTTTAAAACAGGCAATAATACTATCTCACATAATTTAGCATATAAAATTTAAAATACATTACTTTAATATTGCAGCTATATATTTTAATCATAGTTCCAACCAATGACTTGTGAACAGTACTTTAACTAGACCACTTAAAATTAAACAAACACAAACCGAAAATGAAAAATAAAGACCCATATTTTATTTGATACACATTACCAATATATTATAGAACCATATATGCTGGCTTATTCAAGTTGTTTTGGTCAAAGACATAGTGAGAAAGACAAACACAGTTTTTTCCTTCGCCATACGATCAGCTAATATGTATTGGTAACGATAAAAAAGATCATCCATTATAGCTTCTCCAAAGTGGCATATTAGTAGAGGTTCCATTGCAGCTCTTATAAGCTGTGCAACTTTGAATCCACTGTTATTATCATTGAGTTCTTCGCCACATGCAGCCTTCCAATTGACTTCAAATGCCTCCAAGCAATTCAAAGTGAATGAGCCTTCTTTTTCAATCTCTAGCTCCAATTCAGATGGGCAGGGATAGTAGAGAGGAAAGTTGAAAGAATCTATCTGATCTTCCTTTATGATTCCCTACACCAATCACCAAAATAAATTCTTCTATATACCATGATTTCCTTTTCTTTTTTTGGGCATATATTTTGAAAAAAAGTTATGTTTAAAAATAGGGTTATGTGACAATTTAACTCTTAAACTATATGCTCAAAAGTGTTTAGCATTCTAAATTTATTTTTAGTATAATGTTCCCCTTCAAATTTTAAAAATGATGCAATGTCGCCTTTATTAACAAAAGTTAACTTTAAATGTTAATTGAAAAGAAAATGACAAGAAAGAATCTCAAAACTTACAAAAGAGGATCAAACAATTTTTCTTGATACATTTTTGCAATTTTTTGGTCATTATATGTAATTTATTTAGTAATTTTTTGTCATTTTCTTTGTCATTTTCTATAATTTCTTGTCAACTTATGTTTAAACTAAACTTTTGTTAACAATAAAGATAAGATAGCACTGCACTACAAAATAATAATAATAATAACAACAACTTTTAGTGGTGACTTTTAATAGAAACAAAAAAATCACCACTAAAAGTTGACAATGTTGCCACCAAAAATAGATTTTTAGTAGTGACTTTTAAAAATTGCTGCCAAAGGCTCCTTTTAAAGGTGACTCTTAATTGCCATTGCTAAAAAGTATTTTTAGTGGCAATAGTTTATCACTGCCAAAAGTATTTTCACAAAAAATAATTAAAAAAGTAAAAATAATTTATGCAATTATTTTTAGTGATGACAGTTCATCACCACCAAAAGTATTTTCATAAAAATAATTAAAAATAAAAATAATTTATGTAATTATTTTTAGCTGTGACAGTTTGTTGTTACCAAAAGTTTTTTTATAAAAAATAATTAAAAACTTAAAAATAATTTATGTCATTATCTTTAGTGGTGATAGTTTGTCACCGTCAAAAGTATTTTCATAAAAATTAATGAAAAAATTAAAAATAATTTATATAATGTTACGCCAAAAGTATTTTCATAAAACATAAAAAATATTTTTATAAAAATTAATTTACATAATTACTTATAGTGGCAAAAATCTTTGCTAGTAAAAGTATTTATATATAGAATGAGAAATAAATTATATATAAGATTAATAATAATTACTTTTAAAAATAATGATCTTATTAAGCTAATATTTTAATAATGATCTTATTTTAATAATTACATTTAAAAAAATTTCTTAAGGTTTATTTTCTTAATAATGATCTTATTAGGCTAGTTTATATAATTAAGCTAAGTTATATATAAATTATAAATGAATTTTTTTTATAATTTTGTATGAATTATTTCAAAAAATATTCTTTAAATTATAATCAAGCTAAGTTATACATAGGTTTTTACTTACTTACATACATATACATAAATAGTAATGGAAGTTCAAGTTGTATAGATGTTGTAAAATGCAAATAGCATTGCAGATCACTTGACATATTGTGCACTTGATGCTCGATTTGGTATATACATGGTGTCTACTTAATCTGTTGAGCTTTACTTTTCACTACCACAGGATTATTTAAATAAAACACTCTATATTTGACAATTATTTAAAATAAGAAACAAATAAAATAGGTGGAGAATAATTGACAGTTTTTAACCGTCAAGTAAAGTTAGCTATAATATATGTCGCACTGTTACTTGACTGTTAAAAATTATCAAGTGTTAACAAAAATAAGCATCAAGGATGAGGTATTCTATGGTAGTGCTTTCTCATCTGATTCTTGTTCTTCAAATTACTCAATTTGTTGAATTTCTTAATGTTAAATTTGTTGCGAGTATTATTGGGTGAGAATTGTAAACTTGATTGTTTAATTTATGTTAATATTTGAATTGTGGATGAAATTATGTATAAATTTATTAAAATTTATCTATTTTAATTGTAAAGTTATTAGAAAGTATTTTCTATTATGTTGAGATCGATTCTATCAAAGAGACTTTAATGAAAATCCAAATTAATCTAAATCAAGTCAAGACAAGATTTTTTTTCTATTTTTATTATGAAATATTCACTTAAATTTTTAATTTAGATTTATTTTGTTTAGCATCTACTTTTAGTTTATCACATGTCCACCCATTTTCTATCTCAAAGATAATAAAGAATAATTGTACAAAATGACTATTAACAAAATTTATATGATTAAAATAAATTTTTTTATTAAAATATTTTTTAAGATAATTGAAAAATTATAGATAAAATTTATTTTTAATAAAAGAAGGGGAAGCATTTAACTTGGAAGAAGATAAAATTTTAATCATTTATTTATTAATTTTTGAGAAAAATATGGAAAAAAGTAAAAGATATGTATTTAGCGTAAAATAATATAATACATACTTATAAATAAATTATATACTTAATTATTTTCATTTAAAATAAAAATAAAATTTAAAAATTGGTTACAATGTTTATAACAAAATTATTTAATATTTAAAAATTATTTCATTTTAAGTTGATTTTCCTAATAATAATAATATTTGCTACAGAAAAAATAATTTTATTAACAAATATAACACACACACACACACATTCACGTAAATTATTTTATCATATTAATAAATGAAAATAAAAAATAATATATATGTATATATTTCTAATAATATATTATTTGATATATATGTATGTAGTTAAATAATATATATTTAATTTAGTATATGATAACTGCAAATATATTTCACTTCAACTGACAAAAAAGGAGGATTTAAGGCTTGAGAGGTAGAGTCATGGGCCCAAATCCTGACTTGGATATATTTTACAATGAATATATGAGGTATCCCATGGTGGCAATGTGGCATAAGTTATCAAGTGACGAGGCATGATGTAACGCACACATGGCGTGGTGACATAGGACATGCTGTGGTATGAGGTAAGGAGGTGCACATGTGGCAAGTGATGTGACACAACATATCAGTTGATGTGGTATGACGAGGCGCTAACATGACATGGGATAGCTCTTTTATTTTTTATTTTTGTAAAAAAAATGAATTTTGGCCAAAAGTCACCGTTAAATGTTTTTAACAACAACTTTTCACTACCAAAAGGTTACTACTAAAAGTCTAGTCGCTAATATTTTTGGTGATGACAAACATTGTTGCCACCAAAAGTATACCTTTAGCGGTAAACTTTTAGTAGTGAAATACTTTTGGCGGCAACTATGTTTGTTGCTGCCAAAAACTATCAGCAACCAAACTTTTGGTGGCAACTCTTTGACAGTAAAAAATCATTGCTAAAAACCTTTTAACGGTGACTTTTGAATTAAAAGTCGCTGCCAAAAGTCGTTTTTTTTGTAGTGCCATTTTCAGAAGTTAAAGAGAAGCATTACACAAAAATGAGTTTAGAATTTTAGACACTCCTGAACCATTAATTTAGAGGCTAAATTGTCCTTTAACCCAAAATATATTGTAAAATTAGTTAAAAAAAAAAAAGAATACATACGTACCTCTGAAACCATGTCTTTGAGTGCCATAGCTAAAAGTTCCCAACTGTAGTTAGATTCATGGCTTGATGGGTCACTACAGCTTCTTCCTACTAATGTAAGAACCATACGACCCCCTTCGACAAGTTCTTGAGCACGACATTTGAGAAACAATGAAAAATCTCTTTGAAATTGATCGCAGTATGCCTTTTGGACATCTAGAGGGCTTGTGCTTGCATTGTAAATATTGCCCTTATTGTTCTCTACACCCTCAGGAACCTAGACGAATGAGAACACAAAAAGTTAATTTGTTTAGAGGGGGTGAAATTTATGAATATTTATTTCAAGTGAATTACAATTTTAAAATAATATGTATTAATATAAAGATAAATTCATGAATATTGTCTTGTCGCTTATTATTGTAATCTCTATATAAATATTTGTATTAACCGATTGTTTCAATTAATGGAAAGCATTATTCAGTCATTGAGTGTTGCATCAGAATTTTCCCAAGTGTGATCTGTAGATCCTCTATGTCACAAACAACCACCACCAGAAGCAATTGGAACAATAAATGATTAAGAAATGCAACACCATGAAACCAAGAAGTAGTAGAAATTACAAAGGCCATAGAAAGTCGCCCCCAACACATCAAAAATGAAATCTTAAAAAGAAGACACAAACGCAATAAAATCCCGATGAAATCAAAAGACAAATTGGTTACCATGAGAACCTTAATTAGTTAATCAGATGGAAATCATAAGTAGAAATAGAAAATAGAAATCAGAAATCACAATCGTAAATCCTTGAAATCAAAATTAAAAATTGAAACAAGAGTTGAGGAGGCGACAAGTGGCTGAGAGGAGTGGGAAGAGGAGGAAGGAGAAGGTTACGCGACGAGCAGTTCATCACTAAATGAAATTTGGAATGTCTAGACTTATTTTAAACAGTTTAAATTTATAGTTTGAGATCTATAGTTTTTAGTCAATAATTTCATTTTTACGAAAACCTGATGGTTAGAAAATTGTTTTTATTTTGAATTATGTGCCCATTATAATTATTTCAAAAACGATGAAGCAGTTGGAACCATAAACGATGGAGCAATTCAAAACATGAAACCCATAAGTAGCAGAAATTACAGAGACCAGATATAAATACATCACAACACGCCCACCTGGCCCCACCCCCCCAAGGGGGCCCACGCGCGCATACATCAAAATTGAATCGTGATGGAATCGAAACGCAAGAATTGGCTGCAATGAGAACGCTAGCTAATCAAATATAGAAACAGCAAGCAGAAATTAAAAATAGAAATCAGAAATCACAAACAGCAAAAACCCTGAAATCAAAATAAAAAATTGAAACAAGAGTTGAGGAAGGTTTGGTTTCAATGCTTATCACCTGATTAGCATCATGGGGCTCATTAGAGTGATGAGATCTAGACCATCCATATTTCAATATAGACGGTCTAAATTTAAACTTTTTATTTTATATTTTTATTATATATATTAAAATAAAAATTACAGAAACTTTTAATATTAAATTAGACTATACATATTAAATCTGTATTATCCAGATTAGTGATGAATAGATTTATTAAAATTTTTTATAATTTTTTATTTTAATAAAGGGTAAATGAGCAAATATGATTTTGAACTCTTGCTCAAAAATATTCCTAGATCTTGAACTCTTAAAATATAAAAAATAATCCTGAAGTTTTAAATTTATTGTAAAATAAACATTGATCGTTAACTTTTTTAATATTGTTATTGTCCACATGGGTGCTGTAATAGTTAGGGTTATATTTGTAGGAAAATAAACCCTAAACAATATCTGCATAGACAGTAATGGTGTTAAAAAGTTAATAGTTAGGATTTATTTTGCTATAAATTCAAAAGTTTAAGATTTATTTTGCATATTTTAAGAGTTCAGGATCCAGGGTGATTTTTGAGCAATAGTTCAGGGTCCTATTTGCTAATTAATCCTATAATAAATATGAAATAAAAATATATATAAAACCTTTAAATATAGACAGTTCAAATCTTATCACCTTTGATGAGCACCCACAATGAGCATTGAAACTGATTCCCCTTATTAAGGAGGTGTCAAGTGGTTGAGATGGGCAGGAAGAGAAAGAAGGAGAATAAGGTCATGTGATGAGCATCGCAATGCTTACTGCTACGATGAGATTTGAATTTTCTAAATTTTCTTTAAACAATTCAAATTTAAAGTTTTAGATTTATATTTTCCAGTCCAAACGAGTAAAATTTTGTTCCATCATCAGTCGATACTTTAATTGTATCAAAAGGGGCATAAAATTATCTCAACTACACAGGAATTGATAATCCCACCCGCACCGGATAACTAATGAATTACCACATTTTAATTAATTTCCAAATATTGACAACAAATAAAATCTCAATAATGTTAACAGGCAGCAAAATATACTGAATAATCTTGCAAAGAGAAAGTGATTAAGTATGCACACCTGAGATATCCAATGAAGACTAGAAGAGGAATGAACAAAATCCACTGAATTAGTAGGAAGAATTCTGCCATAGAAAGAACCTGGAACCCCAGTGATGTAACATTGACCAATCCCACCTATCACTCGGCTACTCAGCTTTTGCTTGAAGCGTTCAAGAGACTTGAAGATGTTATTAAAATCGTTGCTTGGAAGGTCATTCAAGAAGATGGTGTATTCTGGAGATTCATGGTTTAGGTCTCTACGTATCTTCTCCACAATTTCAATCAGTTCCCCAATCACAAACAAAGTGTTTGCTCCAAAAGAACAGCCAAGGTCAGCAATTGATAGGGTTCGGGGGAGTCTTTCTTTGTAGAAGCAAGTTATTGCTTCCTCTCTTATAGGTTTTGTTAAAGTAATCGCCTTTTGCTGCACATCAATTATGTAGGTGTGAATATGAATGTGTGTGTGTGTGTGTGTGTACACAAACAATAAACGACTAACTATCTCTTTCATCATTCACCTCCTCCATTGGAAGGGGGGATGATCAAAGATGTAAGAATTTCCTTCTAAGCTATGAGAGTACCTAGCTAAAAAGTCAACATAGATAATTATGTCACAACAGAAATGATACAAATGTAGAGACCAATACCTTTGTGATAAAGTAAATAAGCCTCTTCAATGATATCATTGAAAGGATGAGACAACTAATGTTCTCTAGCAATGAGGTTGACAGGTTCAGTGCAATGAGGTTGACAGCTTCAATAAGGAACAATTGAGAGCTTGCAGCTATAACCTCTAAACCATTCCCCATTTTGGTGCCAAATGATGCCACCACATCCATTATTTTAAAGCATGCCATATATACTTGTTGCAGTCTTGAATCCTGATCTGTTGTGAATACTGTACGTACAGACTTGCTTTTTCATATTATACTATATTATAGCGATTGATTTAAATCTAACATCCCAATTTAAGATATCACTAAATCATGAGATATCATTAAGGATAATAAAATATCATGAGTATCACCTGAATCTACTGTTTGTATCTAAGTTTGGGCATTTTCTCAATCTAAATTAAATAATAAATAAACAGCCAGAGTGGGTTATAATTGAAGGCTTATAGACAAAATTAATGTACGGTTAATTGAAGAAACATAGTCATGACACTTTAGAAAGGTTTCCTCGCTATAGTCACGAGGCCTGCATATGCTAATCAAATAAGATGAGAGGCACTTTACAAAGGCGAGAGGTAACCTCAAGTGTTCCGCTACATTTCTCTGGGAATTCTATATAAAGGTATGAGTTTATAGTTTTCCCAACATCTTGTACATTCATGGAGACATGCAAACAGTTGAAAGCCTCAAGAGGATTTGAAGATAGGTATATACCTGTAATAAAGAATTATTAGCATAACTTGCTTCTCCTATGCCTTCATTCATATGCAACATTGAAACCACGCTCATTCTCAGAGTTATGCTTCTATAACTATGTTCCTCTCAGTCACTCGTAGAATCAATTTTTTATTGTGGCTAGACCCCAACTACAGTAGATATATTTATATAGGCGGATTGATGATTGGCACTCCTAAGAGCGTGTGGCAATCGTTACTTACCATTGTAAATGTGGGCCCTACGGTCCTATTACGACCGAGAAATACATAAATGACCGAAACTTCCGGAGAGATTTATACAGGTGAGTGGCTCATTCGTTACTTCCCATTGCAAATAACCACTGGAATGTGAATCCCGAATTTGAAGATAAAATAAATATATGATACTAAACAAAAAATATTAAACCGCTAAATCAAATCTTAATAAACCCTAAATCAAATCAAATATAATTTCTATCACTAGATCAATCATTGAACCTTTTGAGGCAACAGTTTAAGGGCCAGTGGTTTAATTAGGAATTAATACATAATTAACATCATATATTTCAATTTAAATAAACAAAAATATTCATATTAATTAACTATGGAAAACAATAAGGGTCAAACAAAAAATTTCTTACTTTTCAAATAAATAAAAAATTTATCCATAAAAACTTATACATGTCTTATACAAATTTTAAATATAAGTTTCTAGAAATAATAAAATATAACAACATTTAAAATCTTAAATAAGGAATTTAGATTTGATTTAGGATTCAATATTTAGAAGAAGAAAGGGAAAAAAGAAAATTAAAAAAAAAATATAAAGGTAACTTGAGTCAACCCATTAACCAGCCAGGTGAATGAATCTCTGCTGATCAGCTCATCAACCAGATCAGCTTGTTGACTAGTTTGGTCTGGTTTGGTTTGGTGTTTTTTTTTTTTTCCCCTCCCTTTTTAACCAAGCGTACATGGAGGATGGTTCACAGGATAACATTAATTGCCATTTTGTCAGTTTAGCAAAGAAAGGCGTAAAATGAATAAAATTGTCACGGAAGAATCATTATTAAAGGAAGACAAAGCATATTTATTTCTAAATTTTGGCGGGGGGATGACATTTTACCTTTTAAAAATAAATTAAAGAAAGAAAAGCATATTAATTTATAATTTATTTCTAAATTTATATCTTGTGCTTTATTCCAAATCATACATTGTTACACCAAAAAAAAAGGCATCTAGACATTACACATTATTACAACATTACTTTATCACCTTAGATCAATTAAAATCAAGCCCACACACAATCTCGTAAACAAGAAAAACGAACACAAACTGAGATAATGCATTCGATACACATAACTAATGTATCGTAGAAAGATACATATAAGTTAGGTTCAAGTTGTTTTGGTTAAATATCCGACAAGACTGGGGACCACAGTATTTTACTTGGTCACACGGTCAGCTAATATGTACTGGCAACAATTAATGAAAATTAAATTTCTTCAATAATAGCTTCTCTGAAGTGGCTTACAAGTAAAAGTTCCATTACAGCTCTTACAGTGTGCCATTTGGTATCCACTGTTATTATCATTGAGTTGTTCACCACAAGCAGACTGCAATAGTGTTCATATCAATATTTGCCAAATTTCATGAAGTTAATTTCTTAGGAATTATTATTTTTTGGAATTATTGAACTTACCATTGCTTGTCTCTCTATTTAATTGTAAGGAAGTTCATGTTTTTTTTTTAAACAATATAGCGCTTTTAATTTGAAAGACATAAATACCTTTTTTAATCATAATGTTAAAAATATTATGTTTAACACTAATAGGAAATTTTAGTTTTATTAATAATAAATGTTAGCTTTAGTGGGATGGGCTATACCCGTTTAAGCACAAAATCTTGTTCAAGTCTCAATAGGGTTTGAGGTAGTCTTTCTTTGTAGAAGCAAGCTATTGTTTCGTCTCTTATAGGTTTAGTTAAAGTAATCTCCTTTTGCAGCACATCAATTATGTAGGTATAAATATTATATATATATATATATAATATTTTTTTAATTATATACCTGTGTTAAGGAATTATTAGAATAATTTGTTTTCCGGTTCCTCCTTTCATGCGCAACAGTAGAGCCACATCCATTCTCAGATTTATGCTTTTACATCAATGTTCCTCTCGCATTAATATATGGACCAGTCCTATCCCCTGCTGTATTAAAATAAGGGGCTGCGTGCAGGCTCCACTGCCACATGCAACTTGACTCTTATCTATTGATCTCTCTTTCCATTATCTCACACATCTCGGCCAACTACTTTCCTTTTTTGGTCTTTTTTTATAGCCATACATTGAACTGACAGGACTTTAATAGGCATGGAAGCTCTAATATAAATGATTGCATCTTTCTAAATAATTTTTCTAATGAATTTTTTTTTCCCATGCAAACTCTAATTTGAAAGAAATATTCAGAGGCAAACATATTCATACTTGAATACAAATATATATATAACCTCATACGAGAAGTTTTCCATTCTTTCAAACTTGTTATTCTATAGCACTCTTGACTCAACCATTATGGACTGTCTTCAATTCCCGAATCATGGCCTCATCCTTAAGACAAAACACCAATATCATCAACATATTCCAGTAGCGTTTATGTCCGATTCTTCTAAGAAATTTTCCTTTTAAATACCAATGCTTCAAATGGTTAACCTTTGTCTCTTCAAAACATTTTTCATTCATTTAATTGCTTAGCAACCAACCTTTCAATCTCTTATTCTCATTAGGATCACTATTCATATAGCAATTATGTCTAGTGTGGTCATTAGTTGTGGCACTAATCCACCCTGTTGATTATAAATGCAACACTGTTGTTGAATGTAACTGTAAAGCTCCCCTATAATTTCTCATTTTCTTGACTTCCTTATTACAACGTCACCTTCCAACGGTAAATTATATCAACCAATGTAGTATTAAAATTTCTCATTGTTAGTTATATATGTGCTTACTTAGCAATCATTTTACCCTGTTAATTTACTAATTTCAGTTGTAAATTACAAAACAACAACTGATATCAAATCTTGAATAATTATTAAAAGGTCAATTCATGTAATTTACAATTCATATTGATAAACTAATAAGTGAAGTAAAAAAATTAATAACTAATAATTTTACATTTCGAACAAAATTAACAAGTGAATGGTGCTTTTATCATTTCACCATTGATTATTTCCACTTCAGTACTCTTAGACTCAATTGAAATTTCAGATTTTTGGAAGCCACTAAGAATTAAGTTACATCCCTGGTCTTTAATTGAAATTATTCCCCCTTTAAAACATTGTATTGTTTGAAAGATAGGGCCCACTTTATCACAGTCGATGGTGAATATATATATATATATATATATATATTTTTAAATAGAAGCTGAAGTTATATGTTAAAACACTCAAACATGAGTACAACCAAAAATAAGAGACAATAACTATCTCTTTCATCGTTCACCTCCTCTTGCAAAAAAGGAGGGAGTGATCAAAGATGCAAAAATTTCCTTCTAAGATTAGAATTGAAGAATGATTAATTTTCCGGTTTGAGGTTGCTATATAGGAGGCTAGGCTAAAAATTGTGATTAGAGAGTAGATTTTAATTAAGATTTTCTCAATGAAAATTAATATAGATTTTAATTTTGACTATTTACTAGTTATTTTTCTTTTAACTACAGAGTGTATTGTGGTGTGCGTAAAAAAAATTTTTGGGACTTTGAATTGTCAATTTTTGGGGGTAGCTATTGCTACATTGTTATGTACCAGGTGAGTTTCACACGAGTAGTGGATTGAGGCTTGAATATTGTTGGGTGGAGTTTTTGATTATGGGGCAACTTTTTAGGACTATTTAAAGGTGGATTTTTGAGGTATGGTATTGTTAAAGTTTAAGGGATCCTTTTAGGTAGCTTTCATTTTTTTGGTTTTTCGGTTCTTTAGCTTTTCTTTGTGCTCAATGGCTTTTGTTTTCTGTATTGTGTGCTTTTGCAAGATAATGGCTCATAAGAAAAGAATTCGAACCCATCATCCTCTTAAACCCACTCTTGATCAAATTAAGTCCCTCACCTCTTCTAGGAGATTAGTTTAGGAAAAAGAATTTTCATTCACTAAAAATTATGCTTTTTACAATATCACCAAAAAATTCCATAAATGTGGAGGTTTGATGCAACCTAGGTCAAACGGCATCCTTAACTTTGTTCAAGAATTCTATTCTTTCGCTGCCGCCCACTCCAAACTTAACTGTCCAGTTAGAGGTATTAGAGTTAGGGTCACTAATGAGGACATCCAAGAACACTTTAACTTGCTTGTTATTGAAAACTGTCATCATCAATACCTTAGGACTCATACCAATCAAATCCCTCTTGCTCAATCACAAAAACTTTAGACGAGAGGGGAATCAAGAGTTGGGGTACTACAAGGGGTCAAGAGATTTATCTTAATAGGACATACTTGACAGTTGAAGCTAAAATTTAGCTTCATTTCATTAACCATAATATCTAACCTAAGACCTATTTCACTGACATTAGGAGGGACACTCCCTTACTCATTTACCTCTTGATGACTGCACAACCTATCAATCTTGTTGCTATAATTTATGACTCCATTCACGCTTCCTTCGACTGCTCATCTACTTGTTTATTCTTCCCTCATTTCATTTCCCAACTCTATGCATCTAAATGTGTACAAAAAACTTCTTCTGACATCACTTTCAAGCCTGAAATACCTTTTGTTTATATGAGCATAAAGAAATATATCATTCAAGGCGGTGGGGATGTTGGTGAGGAAGTTCAAATGGACATTGAGGGTGATAATGTGGACCAAGCTGAACCTAATTACTCCCTCAAAGGTGTCTAGAAGTGCTTAGATAGGCTGACATTTGATGTGAGATGCCTTTAAGTTGGCCAGTCCAAGATGGATCGTATTTGTTGCATCTCGTTCTTGTAAATAGTCTATTGATGGAATTTTGACTTGTGCTGGCTACTAATGGCTTGATTGAACATTTTTTCTAACTTATGCACATATTTTAAATATAATGATTCCTGTTTCTAATTTATCTGACTTAGCTTGTTTTTATGAGTTATGGTTGATATTGTGCATGCTATTTTAGACATATCTGTATAGGTATAATCATATAGAAACCATTTTTTTCCTCTCTTGCAATCAATATATGTTGTTTTGTGCTTGCTTGAGAAAAGACCCTCATTTAGTCGGGACACTATTTATTTTCAATTTAGGGGTGAGGGATACCCATTTTGGTATATTTTGGTATAGGTTTTTACTATAGCATCTTTTTAGGCTAATTTGGTAGACATTTCAATTTTGCAAACTTGTGTTTTTGCTTGTCAGTTTTATTATTGTTAAGCTGAATTGATAAATTATTTGTTAAATGGCATATGTGACCGATGATTGAAAAGTTGCTTAGTGAGTGTTCTAGGTAGGAAGATGTGGTTAATAGTGAGGTTTGCATGATTTGTATTATTAAATCTCACATTTTAGCATTTTTAAAGAAAATTTTCACACATAGTAGAGTCAATTTTGTTTTGAATGTATTTGTTAAAGGAAATGACAACAAATTAATTTGTATGATACTGTTTTGACCAATGGATTTCCTAGCTTGCTTTGAAATTTTTCAACACCTTTTGGTTGTTTAAATTGATTTTGAAAAATGACTAGGGCCATCATTAAATGCATTTGAGCCTTTTAATCTTAGTTGATTTGATCCTTTTGAACCCATTATTTGAGCCTTATAAAAAAATAATTTAATAAATTCTTTTGGCTATCCACATGAAATCCAAAACTTATAAGCCTGAAAAACCATGAATTACCTTCGCTTTGAGATAAATGAATATTTTTGATGGGTAATTAGAAGTGGTTGTGATTGACGAGTTACTTTATTCTTAGTTGGAAATGGATATTGTGGGAAAAATTATGGGGCATTTGTAATCCCAGCTATTGTGATAAAAAAAAACAAAACAAAAGAATATATATATATATATAAACGAAAAAGGAAGAGGAAAAGAAAAAGGAAGTTGTGCATTTTGAATTCAATAATGCTTGGTTTAAAAAGAGATCAATTTGGTTCAGGTTTGGGAAAGGATGTCAATATGGTTGAAGAAAATTTTGTTTGTTCAAGGAGGAAAAGCTTAAGTGAATTTATCTCAAAGTATTTGATTTATTCCTTGATCCTATTCTTTCAATTGCATATACCCCTAGCCACATTACAAGATCATAAAATCCCTTTGATTTTTAAATCTAGTAAGATAACCTGTGGGTAGAGAGATAGGGAGAAGTTGAATTGTGGAATTCCATTGACCAAAATTGCTTTGTACAAGTTGAATTGAGGATGTTGACTTTAGCCATTGCAGAATAATGTCTTGACTCTTCACACATTCACACTTCAAAATTATTGAAAAGCTAGCTTTATAGCTTTACTTTTATGGATCATGTATTGATTGATGTTCTATTTTTCTTCTTATCTAGCATACTTGCTTGAGCAACTAATGAGGGCAAAATCATGCATGCATGGTACATGGATAATATGTAAATTTAGTTGTTTAAATTGTTTTACTTGAGGACGAGTAAAGATTTAAGTTTGGGGGTGTATTAACCTATTAAAATTAACACCAATTCAACATATTTTTCTATACTTTCTTTGACGAATTGGTTCAATTGTGAATATCTTAGGTTTAAATATAAGAAAATAGGCTTTAGCTCAAGTTAACCTTGAAAATAGAGTTTATTGGCAATTTTAGTAAAGAATCTTGCCTAATATTTTAGGTGTTAGGTCCCAAAATATAAGGTGTGCAGGCATGGAATATGTATGCAAAAGTCATAAATTTTTAAACCATAAACACATATAATATATAAATAAAGTTGTTAGATATTTTATTTTTATTATTATTAATTAATTAATTTTTTATATTTTTCATACAACCAAAATTCAAAATTTCCTATAAAAAAAATTTAGCGAAATGTATCCTAAAAATGAGACTTCCCAAAATTTATCACCAACAAAGAACAACAATAATACAAACAAAGAAATTGCACTCCATACCAACAATTATTCAATCTTATAATAAAAATGAGGATCTTGCCTATAATCAATGTAGAGCGCTTAAGAGCAGATCATTGATTTAATACAAGGTTCAAATTACATCAAATGGGTCTCGCCAAAGTAATTCTTTCACTCCATTTGAATGATAAAACGCCACAATGAACATGTTGAAATAAAAGTTAAGCCTTTCCATTTGAGACCAAAAATATTTTTTCAGTGAACAATGTCCCAACAATAAACAATTGAACATGAATAAAAGAAAAATTTGAAATAATTACGTAAGTTGGAGAACAATTTTCATAAAAATTTAATAAACTTTGAAATAAAATAGTTTTATATAACTTTAAATAGATTTTTAAGCCATTAGAGTATTAGATCAAATATTGTTGCCATGTGATTTCAAGAAAACAAATAAACAAAATAAATAATTATACATAAATTACTAAAAAAAACCAATGAGATGTAAAATCACCAAACAATCTAATTTATGATTATAGAGACTTATCAGAACCATTAACAAATGTGGAGACATAGTCTATGAGGGTAAATAACCAAACATAGCTCTTGCCATAAAGACAAACATGGACACACAATCCACAAAGGTAAGTAACCAAACACAGCCAAAGCCACAAAACAAATGTGGGTATGATATTCACGAATAAACATCCCTCCGTTCCACACGCATTAGCCATCGCATGGGGGTGGCATCTCCTATGAGCACCCTACTAGCTAGGTGTACCAAGGCATGCCAAGGGCTAACGGAACTGCCGTTACCAACCAGTATTTTGTATAAAGTTTCTTTT
>NW_026555337.1:36062748-36177890 GCF_029017545.1 Prosopis cineraria | reverse complement strand
GGCATAAGAATAATTTAGCCCTTAAATTATAAGCATAAAACAATATCCAATCTTTAAACTCATTGTTATGCAATTTCTCTAAACAGTTTAAAACTATGATGAGTTTTCCTTTACTATTAACTTTGATAATTAATTAATTATAGAATTATAAAAAAGGACCCCAAAATTACAAGTCTTTTTCCAGGATTTTTTGAGTCTTTTTTCTAATTTTGAGTTATTGTTTTAGTTTATTTTAGTCAGCTACGGCAAGATTGCCATGATTTTTAAATGTTTAGGGGTGAAATGTTTAGGACTGAATTGTCATTTTACCCGATTATGAATTTTCTCTTATTTTAATGTGACTAGTAAGGGATGCAAATGAAGTATTACATTGAATAGAATTCAGTAACAAACGTAAAATTTATAATTATCATAGAGAGGACAAAGATGAATATTAAATAAATTTGTCTGCATGGAAGAAAAAGACAAATTTGTAATGATTATATGAAAGAAAAAGTTGGCAAGACATCTTATGAGAGAAAATAGTAAAAACAAAATTCAAAATACTCCATTTTTAATATAAGATGTTTCAGTGTAAAAGACATTTTACGGAATAAATCAATATTATTATTTGTTTTTGATGAAAGACAAGTAATTTAATATACTCCTAGTCTCCTATTGTAATTTTTAGGTGGAGAGGTGCTAATTGCTCTTAAAATTCCGTAAAATACTTACATACTGAAACATACAACTTGAAAGAAAGATACTTATATTATTTAAATGGAGGTAATAGTTTGGATCATGGAAAAAAAAAAAAAGCATTCAAATTACTAGTGAAACGAGTTGAGCAAGGTTAAGTACATGTGTAATTTCACGTCACAAATTGTGATACCACGCGCTTAAACTCTATGAAGAGATATCAAATCAATCAAGAATTGTTGACAAAAAAAAAAAAAAACCAAAACCCAAGAATAAAATTTTTCATGATGAATGATATTTTTCATAATATGTAATCTAGGCCAGTTTATTTGCTAAAACCATTAAACCAGTATTTTAATCATTTTATAAAATGTTTTGTTTATAACGGATTCAACGACTGTTTTGATTATAATCTTTAATCAGTATCTTAATGCATTTAATAAACAATACCTTATAATTTTTAAAGAGTTGATTGTCAATAGAACATACTAGCTTCATGTGATTAATGTAACATTAATCTTATTCTTGTCATGGTATATTCATAAGCCATACCTAAGATTGTGCATGATAATACATAGGAACTCTCCTATTTTTTCCCAAATTACGAGTTTAAAAGCTGGCAAAAAAAAAAAAATTATAAGTTTACAACATCTTTAGTAATATCAAGAGCAAAAGGAAGGTTATAACTGGTATAAGCACCAATAATATTTTAAAAGCACATTACTTTAGAAATTATGAGGATTTTATAATATAAGATTAAGATATTAAAATACCCATAAGCTTACTTCTTCTTCGAAAGCTTTTTTATCCTTGAATTATCACTATCTATGAATATCCATTAATTTTATAAAAGATGCCAAACTTTTCCCAATCCATTAAATTTTATCATTAAAACTTAGGTTATTTTAACAGATTGGAAAAAATTAATTTTTTTTATAAAATTAATGAATACTTATATACTATTATTAATTTAACAATACCAGAATATTCTAAAGAAATTTTTTAAATACTTTTACACTTTAAACCTATAAATATTTGATACACAAAAAAGTGTTTTCTAAAAAGAATTGAAGATGCACCTAAAATGAAAATATGACAAGTAAATTTCTCATCTTTTTAGAAAACACTTTTTTACCAATCAAAAGGCATTAAAGTTAAGTTTGGAGCTTTTCATGTAAGAACAGAAAGGTACAATAGAAACCCATTCTCATTATAAATTTCTGAATGGACAATGGACAATGGCCAGAGTCTACAAATCCTTCCCATAGGAATCTAAATATATACACTGCTTCGAAAGAGAAACCCTCTCCTCCCTGTGAATTACAATCACACACATACTCAAACCCAAACTCTCGCTTTTTTCATTGAGCTGAATCCCATCAGCTCGTGACACAGATTCCAAAAACACAACCACAAATTCAAAGAGAATTTGAATCACAAGTTCATTACCCACAATGAACTCCTTTGCTGATTATTTATCTCTCAGCAACCAAAATTCATACTAAACTATGAAGAACTGAACTAACACTTAAACTGATATATCACAGAACAGACACATGAACACCACCAATGGGACTGACTTTTGTCAGAAACCACACACTGACCCTCTCCTGTATGAAATTTCATCTGTTGGCTTCATCTTTAACCCAGTAATTGTGCAGCACATTACGTTCGTTAGCCGTTGAATCAAGCCCATCTCCTAGTTCCGGATCGAGCAAACAGACTGGAATTCAGACAGGAGCAGTTAGCATTGTTCAGAGAACATCCAAATCCGACACTAAATTGTCTACATGTTTGTGTTCAGTGTCATGTTCTGAAAGCGAGGTCAAGAACCGCAATCTGGACAGCGAATCAGTCCATTCTCATTGCATTCCATGCATCTCTTGAGAATCCCTTCATCTTCATCAAAGATTTTCCTGCTTCCACTGCAATTCATGCAAGGCACAAACCTCACATCTCCACAGCTCTCACACATTAACCCGGGTTTCCTCTTCGGGAATCCTTCGAGGATCTTGGCCAATTCTCCAACTTCAAAGAGATTGTTTATGACATCAATCCTCCCACATGATTCCCTCTAATGAACACTTGTGGAAGAGTCACATTCTTCTGTCCCAGCACTCTCTGCAACTCCTTCCTGTATGCTGAATCCATTGATATGTCTCTCTCATCCACCCACACGCCGAATCCCCTGAAGATCATTCGAACAGAATAGCAATCCTCATAAGTCCTTCGAATTCCACGCAGACTAGTGAAGTATATCACAATTCGATCCTCAGTTCCGGGTAGTCTAATACCAGAGCTATTGCTGAAACTTGAAGAAACGCCAGAATCAGAATCAATTGATTTTGTGGGCTTTAACTTACTAGGTGATGGAAGAGAAGCTTCATCGTAGCTTTTTGATGTATCTTTCCTAGATTCAAAGAAACTACAGAGTTTCTTCACTTTCCCTTTCAGCGAATTTCCCGCAGACTTCACTGATTCAATGGAATTGTAAAATTTGTTTCCAGAACCAGAACGATCAAGAGTGGGTTCAAGATAGGGTTTCTGAAACGATTCTGTTGGGGGTGAGTTTGAGTTCATTGTTCGTGAACGATTGAACAACGAAAACGTCGTCATCCCCGAGGAGAACCCAACGTTGTTTTCAAGTTCAGCCATCGACCCTGATCACAAAGTAGAATTCAAAATTTCCATTTATTCAACATAATTCCCACTTCTAACAGAAAAAAATTACAACAAAGCTCAATTCAGAGGACAAAAATAGAAGAACATCAGAGACTAGTCAAACACAGCTCCCTATACTAACAATACATAGAAGAAGCATTCTACCCAATAAAAAAAAATACATAGAAGAAGCAACAATTTCGTTGCCCAAAAAAAAAAAAGATGAAGAAGAAGCAAGAATTCCTCTTTGACCTGGAAAAGGGTTAGAAGAAAAACTCACCTTCAAGGTAGAAGAATCCTCAAACGGAGAAGAAAGGCGGCGACGGCGACACGGCGGCGGCAGAAGGTGGTGAAAAAAGGAGCTAAAAATGAAGTTTCTGGGCCCTGACAGAGCAATTGAAGCCGAATTTGGATGCGTGAAGTTTTCGGATTACGGTTTTGTTGAGGAATTTGTGGATGGAAAGTAAGGAAGAAACTGGGTTTAGATGCTGTTGTTGGCCTTTGGGCAGATAGACTGAGAAACAAAGGCAGGAATTTTTCACTTTAGAGAGAGAGAGGAAAGACGAAATGGAAATTTATTATTTTTCGGGCTTCTCAGAGAGAATACAATGTGTGTGTCTGTTTGGTTATGTGAAGGTGGATGAAAGGTTCGGCCCACCCAAAATTGCTTTTGAAAATTTGAACGCGGTCAAGCTTTAATATTATATTTAAATTTAAATGCTTATATTTAAAAGAAAAAACCTCGGTTTTTATTTCTGATTATATTAAAATATATATTTTCTCTATTAAAAATATAAAATATTTTTAAAAGTTGGAGATTATAAAATATAAAATATTTTTAGTCTTTCGAGATATAATTATTATATTTTTTTTAAAAGTGTCACTATTAATAATGATTTTATATTTATTATAGGGTATTTAATAGGGATGAATATAAAAGATAGGGTTAATTTGAAAGTAAGTAACTATTTTATTGAGTGTAAGATTTGATTAAAATATCTTATATTTTTAAATGGAGGGAGTATATTTTCATGTATTATTTGTTCGATAATAAATTCTTATTATTAATACTATTAATACATTAAAAAAATAATTGTCTTTATTTTTTTAGATAAAAAATATAAAGTATATAAGATTAAGTAAGTTAAGTCCTTTCCTATTTAAAATTTTCCTTAATATTATTTATACGTGAATGAAAAATAATAATTAAGTTATTGTAATAAATAACTACGTGACTTATATTATTGAAGGAAAAGAATAAATGATTATTTTAAAAAATGTGAAGATTATTTAGAAGAATTGAATATTAATTAAATTTTTATTTAATTATAGTAATTTTCAAGTTATTGTTATCTTCCAACAATTATGGTTACCTTTTTAATTTTAGAATTTCTATAATATTATTGTTTAATTCTAGGGTTAGATTAAGGCTAATAAATATAATCTTAATTCATTTACTACATGTCTTTAAATAAATAAAAATTACTATAATTTTGTCTCTTTCTTAATATCTATTTTTCTCTAATTCTCTCAGCCCTTTTTCTCTACCTTAATTCTTTTGTCTATTTCCCTTTCCTGATAATTAATATACAATATATTCTGTCCCAAAATTATGTTTTACAAAAATGCAATGGTATTTTTTAGAAACATCTTTGAAAGAATGTATGATAATAAAATGATAAGAGAATAAATTAATAACAATTAGCTTTTTGAAGAATTTTTTTAAAAAATAATATTAATTTAAATAATTGTAAATTTAAGAGTTTCAGTTACAAATAAAACATTTAAGTTCCAAATATAACTCTTAATTTATAACTATCTTATTAAAACCCTTGTACAAGTCTGATATAATTTTCCACCAGAGAATGAGCCCAACAAAATAACATTCATTGTAAAACTGACAACTGCCTTATTAATTAATGATATGAAAACAGGTATTTAAACCACTTGCATAACAGGAAGATACCAATATTATAATTAAATTTTTTGTTTGCAAATGTAAAAATTAATATTTACATCTTAAAAAAATTCAAGAACCCAGTAATTATTAAATTAATCTTTTGAGATTTTACTATCATTTTCAATATATTCTCACTTCAAAAAATTACCATTTTTTGTTAAAAAAATATTTTAAAGATAACTTGATTAAGCATTAAGGTTGAGGTTTGCTTCACAATTTGAAGAATGATTACGAAGTTTCTCATCCCCGTATTATTATATCAATAATAAAAAGGTTTGAACCCACCAATGTGATAGGCTTGTATTTTTCTCCCAACTTAATTTTAATTAGCCTTAAGTCTATTGTTATTATATGCCAATTATGTACTCCTTTTATTTTATTTTATTTTTACTGCAAGACATCCTATGGATCTTCATACAAGGCATACATGTTGTTTAAGGTATTTAATTTTTTTCCTTAAATATTATAATATGCTTTCATATTTCTTAGTATCTAAACGGAACTTGATTGTCGTGACTAAATACAGTCATAATTATTTGAGGGATACGACTTATGTACCCTGTCTTACATATTTAATACATTATTATTCAATCAAATTAAAACAAGTGGACTTTAATGTGTTAATAATATTAATAACAATAATCTGCTATAGAATGTATAATCTATAAAAGAATCACATGTCTAAATTTAATTAAAAATAAGTATATTAAGTATATAATATTAAGTATATAAGTTTTTTTATTATTTAAACAACATTTTCTAATTAATGTATTTGTTGAGGAAACTTTTGAAACTTTAATAGATAGATTTAACTTGAACATAATCTTTAAAAGCTTGCCTGGGATCTCATTTAGTTGACTCAAACTATAATTTGTAAGTCTAAAAGTTAATTAAGAATAAATAAAAAAACTTGGGTATATATAGACTAAAAATAATTTTATATTCTTATTTTTAAAAATTAAAATTCATTGTTATTTAAAAATAAAATAAATGTGAAAATATTATTGATGTAATTTTCTGTGTTCCTTCGTGATACGAGACAAGTAGCATACGTAATTGGAGCTGCATATTTTGACCATGACTAGTGCTGCAATTTTTTTAAGGGAAAATTTTTTTTCACGTATGTCTGCATTTAAAGTTATACTATTATATTAATAATAACAATAGATTATATGTTTCAAGTTCCATAATCATTTAAATGATCATTACTATCAAAATTTTGAGTTAACTTTTTAAATTTATTATTTTATGTTTGCAGTTTATAAAATCATATTAATTTGCTTATAAATTTAAATTAAATATAAATTTAGTTAAACTCACAAGTTGATTCTTTAAATTTATTATTTTTACAGTTTAGTTTACAAAATCATGTCAACTTTTTTATAAATTCAAGCTAATGTTTTATCGTGTTGAGTGAGTTAGGTATACATTATGTAAAACTCGAATCATAGAAGTAATAGGACTTAGTTAAAAAAAAAGAATAAAAACTAATATTAATAAAAAACAAAAAATACAAACAATAAGTTGCCTGATTTTTTAAATTTTGATGTTGAGTATAATAATTTATTAATATAAATGAATTTATTTTAATAATTTATATTTAAATTTAAAATATATTTAACTTAAATTAAGATTATATTTTATATTTTAATTATTTAATTTTATATTTTTAATAGTTATTTATTAATAGGAGTAAACTCGTAAATTTACGACTTGAGTTTATATCATTATCATGAGTGTAGTTAAACTCATGAGTTTGATAATGATAACACAAAATATCAAATTAACACTTGATAAAAAAATTATTTTTGATAAAATGGCAAATAGTTCAAATACAATTAAAAAAAGAAAAATATCATATTAACATTAATGATTAAATGCGTTCGCACTATTTAAGGCATGACATAATGTGGGCCTAATCTGGTTTGTTGTTTCCATTATCTACGGGATCTTAATCACTGTTTCACACCTAATTAAGATCTAATTATTATTTTAATAACACAAAGTGGGAATTAAAAAATCATGACGATAATTATGTCCCTAAAGTAATTATGGAACATGATGAATGTGCTTCAAAGAAATCATATTTTTTTACTATATCAACTTCCTCCTTTTGAAGGTAAAAAAAAAAAAGCGCCTCCCATATGATCGGCAGCAAATAGTGTCTGTGTCTTTTTTCTTTCTTTCTTTTTTTTTTTTCTGCCGACAATAGTGTCTGTGTCCCAAAAAGCTATTTTTCTCTTCTAAGTTTTTTTATTTAAATTAATTAGGTTGGCAACTTGCAGCACTTTCTATCAAGAATTTAATTGCTGTTGCATTTCAAGAGTCAAACTTGAAACTTTGTTTAAGCTACATTAACCATCCTGATCCAAGTATCCGGTGGTACAAAAGCAATATTTTACTTGTTCAATTTTATTTAAATATTTTAATTTGATTTTTTAATTTTATTTAATTTACAACTAATCTTACCCAAATAAAATTTTTAATTTTAATTAAGCTTTGAATTAGAAGAAATAAACCCGCGATTCAACCAATTTAGTGTTAATTAAGAGACGAGTTTGATTTCTAATTCTGTTTTTTTTTTTAAAGAAGTTTTGTCTATAGGGAGAACTGCACCTAGGATCCTCAAATTGAAAATAATTACGTTTATGACACAACATGATATGAAAGTAGGGGAAATCGCACAACGGGCCTTGAAAAAGGAAAACAAATGCACTACAAGCTCAAAAACATTTGAAAACGCACCACATTCCTTTCCTTGTTGTAATTTTTTTTTAGGTGAAAGTATAATTTTACCCTTAATTAACTTGACACGCGTAAACATTTAGTTAAAAATTCATGAACATTATGTTGTACATTATTTATGTAATTTATACATTTTGTTAAACCTATTAATCGATTGAATATGCGTGAATTTTGTTTTGAGAATCCATGAACATTGTGTTATACATCCATAAATATTGTATTACACACAAGGATAAAATTATACTTTCGCTTTCAAGAAATATTACAACAAGGGCCCTTGGGCCTGTGGCACATTTTCAGATTTTTTTGAGCCAAAATCACAATCTTTTCATTTTCAGGGCCTGCAGTGTAATTTCTCCATGAAAATATTCTGTAGGCCTTGGGCCTCATCTGCAATTAATTTTGAAGCTCAAAAGACTCAATAACCTCTAATCTAAAAAATGAACACATGATCGCCTCTCTTCTTTGGTTTCTACTGCGATGGCCGAATCTGCCCCCAAGTCTGTTGATTCCTCATTACACAATCATTCACTATGCTGGTGGACAGATTGTGGAAGTAATGATCCATATCTCAAGCAGGAGATGGTTGTTGCCGAAGAGCACTCTCATCATATGAACAAGATCATATCATGACAGATTTGGATTCCATTGTCCAATTCGAAACTGAAGCAAATATCATGCTGTAGATTCTGAGAAAACTTATGTGGTGTGGTGCTGAAGTTATTGATAGAAGCTCTTGTCTAAACAAGAAAAGTCCATTAATTTTCAATGAAATGTCCTCTTTTTTTCACAGTAACATGTTCATTTACATCAAAATAAATGTGACTTTGACAGTTGAAATTCAACATGAGTTATTAGTAACTTTATCTTGTAAATTTCAAGTGAGATATAGTTGCTGATTTTTTGTATATCAAACATAAAATTTGATGCAAACTTTCATATTGGTACTTGTTTTACTATAAAAGTCAAAACCAACATGAAATTATCCAAACCTGATATACATTTTGATGTTAATTCAATAAAACCAAGTTTGTTACTTACAGACATTTTGATGTACAATTTTTGCTGTTGTACAACACAGATAAACAGACATTTTGTTAAAAATAATTGAACTTTGATTGTTATTTTTGGACTTCCTGTGATAAATTAGAAAAGAATTCCTCATGCAAACATGATTGGTACTCTTGAATTAAATTCTCTAGGGAATCAGATTCCAGCAATAAAGCCTGAATCTGATTACTTACTTCCTTCGAGTGACGAACAATGTCAGTTCCTCCATCGATTCTGATGATCGCTTCTTCAATCTCCTTTGCTCACATCTTCGCTGGTGTTCATCTTCTTTCTTGCTAGCATCAAAGTCACAAGACTCCATTTTCTACCTGTTTGTTTCTTTTTCTGTTTTATTGGGTATTAAAAAGCAAATTGGCCCTGTTTATGAGTATCTAGAACTCTAAACTTATTTTTGATACAATTTTTTTTAATTTTTGAAAACAATGCAATCTCTTGCTGTTAATAAAAGTTAATTTTGGCTGTTAATTGACTATAAAATGACCTTAAAAATTACAAAAAAAGAATCAATGAAATTTTCTTGGTCTTTTTTTTTATAATTTTTCATGGTATTATTATATTTAATTTTTGAATCTTTTATTGTATTTTTTTTTGTCCTTTTTCATAACTTTTAAGGTTTTTTTTTATCCTTTTTTTATAAACTAATAATTAATGTTAACTTTTATTAACGATAAAAGTCAGATTATACTATTTTTAAAAGTTAAAATAAAACATTATATTAAAGTGATTTTAAAGTCCCTTAAGTTTTTCGACCTATACTTTAAAAACCAATTTATCATTTACCCATACTTAAATAGATGAACTCCTCCACAACAAACAAACAAATAGATTTCAAATCATAATCCTATCTATAGTTAACGTGCAGCAATTAGTTATAAATTTAAATATAACCCATACTTAAATACTTACATAAAAGAAGGTATCCTTAAAAGATCTTTTAATTAATCTAGCAATATGCCCTTCAAAGATTAGCAGGATATACAACATCAATTATACTATTTTAGATCAAACAAATGCTTTCTAGTAAATAACGTCCCAATGTTAATAAAATTTAAAATGATAAAATGAACAAGTGACAATAATTATATAAATTAAAGAAATAAAAAATTATATAAAATATTTCATAAACTTTAAACTTAAAGGATTCTATATAATCTTAAATAAAATTTAAAATCATTAAATTTATAATATCAAATATCCTTATCACTTGATCTCAAGAAAATAAATAAATAAAATAGATAAATGTAGTAATATTTAGTAATTTAAACCAATGGATATGAAATCACTAAATAATTAAAATTATATCTTTAAGGACTTATTAGAACAATTAACAAACGCAGACATACAGTCCACGAGAGTAAATAACTAAAAATGGCTTATGTCACAAAGACAGAAGTGGACACAGTCTATGAGGATAATTAATCATACATGGTCAAAGCCATGAAATAGATGTGAATATACAGTCCACGAGGATAACTAACCAAATGTAATTGAAATTATAAAACAGAAGTAGGTATGAGATTCATGAATAATAGGCATAAGAATAGGGCTCATGAAAATCAAACTAGCTAGTCATTTACCATGGCACGACAAGAGCTAACAAAACTACCGTTAGCAACCAATATTCTATATATAGTCCCTTTTTAAATTCACTTTTAAACATGCGAGAAAATCATCATTTTCAAAATATAATTTTTTTCTTAATATCAAACTCACATGAAACATATAAAAACATCAATATTTTCAAATATGAAAATTCATAACTAATATCTTATAAATTATTCACAGTTTTCATATTTGGCTTTATCAAATAAAGGACTACTAAAATTTATAAACGCACTTTCATCAATGTAAAAAGTATAAGTCATAACTTCAAGAAATAAAACAATTTAATTAATAAAAGTAGCTAATACAAGAGAAATATATATAAATATCTATAAGTTATTAAAAACAATATTTTAATAAAAGATATTTTCTAATATATAAATTGATTGGCACATTATTAACTTACTTGATAAGCTTCCAAAATAATAATGTACTCTTTCTAAATACTTTTCAATTTCCTTTTAACAACTCTATTACCTAAACCAAAAAAACAAACAGCTTTCTTTAATAAAAGCTCTAATTTATATATATCTAATTGACATTTTTAAACTCAATTCTTGATAGCATCTAATTCTAAACTCTTCTTTTTAAATATCATCCCAACCATATCCCATTTAACTTTTAGATTTATTATATTTTTTCAATCAAATTCTACAATAAGAATCAACTTAAATTCAAGAAAAAAAAAATCAAACCAAACCATCTTCATTTGATTTAAAACCCCCCCTAACTCAGGCACCATATAGGAGCAGAACAAATAACAAGGGAAAATTACAATCCCAGCCACAAAAACACACTCACACACAAAGTGTCGAGGGAGGGAAAAATTCAAACCCATCACCACGTTGGATCAGCAACGACGCAGAATTAAGGGAGAAGAAGATTCTGGCATCTTGAACATAGCAGAGGAAGAAGAATCGAGCGACTCGAACAGAGGAGAAAGAAGAAGAGTCTACTGCACCCACGCGAGGCTGATAGAGGAGGAAGATTCCAGCAGTGATCCAAGAAGAAGATCTTGCGAGAGAGACCTAGTTTTGGCAACGTAACTCCTAAAGCACTGCCAGTGACGCAAACAGAAATGAAGAAGATAAATCAAAGAATGAACAGGATGATGCAAGACAAGGAAGGAAGAATAAAATCGTGACCTCAAGGAACCACCATAGCGGCGAACAGCACCTCCATGGTTGCCAGCGACAGAAGAATCAAGAGGAAAAGGAAGAAGGTTCGAAGATTGGGCTCTATCACTGATTCTAGAGAAATCCGATAGAATTGAGAAGGAGAGGGAGAGAAGTAGCCTTATTATGCATGCATTATTTTGAGCTTCAGATTTTTATTTATTTTATTATTTTTTAAAGGCATTTTGGTAATTTCATTAAGATCAAGAAGTTAAAAAAAATGTCCATTGGCAATAAGAAGTTTTGAAGCCGCATGTTGAGGATGATTGGCCAACATTTTTCCATTAAATGGCCAATTTCTCTTTGAATATTGGTTCCATAGGTTGGTAATCATACATATTTATAAATTCTTATCATAATTTATAATTCTACTAAAATTCCTAAATTATTACAAGCGGAATTTAAATACTCACAATAAATGTTACGAAGGCATCCTTTCTTCTTATAGTTTCTACTCCAAAAATTAATAAAATACAAATCAAAATACTTAATTATAATTTTTTTACTTAAAACTTTGGGTCATTATATGTGAGGCCCACAATGACATGTAGTATTCCACATCAGTATGTGTAAAGGTGTAAATTTAACTACGAATTATTTTTTGAAGAATATTAGATAGCCTCTACTATAAAAAAAAGAACCATCCAACATCTTTCCATCAATTTTGACTAAATACTATTTATTTTCATACTTATGAGATTTACAATGCATCAATCTTTTTAATCTTTTTCCTTCGTTCTCAGTCTTAGCTCAAGAAGAAAATGTTTAAAGCGTTCTTATATGAAGGTATTCACGAGGACGATGTCAATGAAGTAAAAGTTTGATTTTACTATGTATGAGAAAAGTTTGATTCTAACTTAATTTAGCCAGAAATTATTTTTTTTTACTTTGTTGGCGTTGTCTTTTGTGAATATCTTCAAATAAAAACTCTTTGAATAGCTTTTTTTTTGAGCTAAAACTAAGAACAAAGGCAAGAAAATTGAAGAGATTGATACATTGTAAGTCTCATAAGTCTAAAAGTAAATGATGTTTGATCAAAATTGATGAAATATGTTAGATGATTTGTTTTTTATAGTAGAGACTATCTAGTGCTCCTCAAAAAATAATTCATCCCTAAATTTACACTTTTACACATACTGACGCAGAGTGCCCTTGGAATGACACATGTTATTGTAGGTCCCACATAATATCCGTTCATTGAAGTTAACGACTGGTTATTAGATGTTCCATTTTTAAAAGTTCATAATTTATTTCGCACCATTTAATAATTTAAGCTACTAGATGCTTCTGAAAAAATAATACGTGGTTAGATTTGCACATTTACCCTATTTTTAAAATTTAATTTTAATTCTGATTTTAATTTTGATTCCATTTAAATTTTAATTTTAATTCCATAAAAAATTTTCCAAGATACCAAACAAGGTCTTAATGCTTGGAATCTTGTGCCTTTACCCCGACGGCTCTACTTCATCCATTTTTACCATCGAACTTGAACACCCAATGTTAAATTTTTTATTAGAATTCTGGACACTATTTTTTAGCGATTTTTGTTTCAGCTCCTACCTTTTGTGTATTTAATTTTTTTTAAAAAAAGAAATTGAATATAATATACAAATAAAATATGTACATAAATTGCTTCACTATTTTTGATTTAGATTATGTTTGGTTTATATCAAAAACCACCAAATATACCTACATCCATCAAAATCATCATTTTAACGATTTTCAACGTAAAACCGAACATGCATTTAATCTTGATCCCAAACCATAGAAACTAAGAGGATAGACCAAACATATTCTACTATGAGCCTGTATGGGTGACGTGTTCTACCTGACTTCTTTAAGTTAATTTTATGTAGCAATCAATTAGCATAATTTGATATATTTTGACTTAATTTTTTTATTTAATAATGGCTTGATAGATGGAAGATTAATTAGGAGGAAAAAACTACATGTGGGTTAGGTTTTCTGTGCTAAAAGTCAGTTTATTAAAAATTATTTAACAAAAATCAATTGTTGTAAAAAAATTTATATTTTAATACTTTTTTAATAGTTACTTTTTAAATTAAAAATTATTTATATTATAACAGTTAAATATACTTTTCAATATATAATTACTAGCAGGGACACTGATTTATAATGATTTATAATTTTTATTATATAAATATAATATATTTGAAATGTTTAAAAATTATGATAAAAATTTTAAATAACAAAAAATTTGATAATTTAAATAATTAAAATAAAAAATATAAAGTTTGATATATTAAAAAACTATATAATAAATATTACAGCATACATTAATATTGAAAATCAAAATGATTCAATTATATATATATATATATATAAGTTTAACTAACTTGACAAAGTTTTGTTGGTTAATAAAAATTTTAAGTAACATAAAATTTGATATTTAAATAATAAAAGTATAAAAATAAAATTGACTTATTGGACAAAAATTATATAAAATATGCTAATAATATTAATGCTAAAAATTATATGATTAATTATTTAATTTATAATAGTAAAAAATTTGATCTCTAATTATTATTATTATTTAACTGATGATTATATTTTTTTAATATATTAAAAATTTAAATAAAAGAATAGTAGATTAAATGATAGCAAGATCAAATAACTTTTTATTTTTTAAATCTATTTTTCAAATCCTTCCTTAAGTTACCGTTATCTCATAGTTTTTTTTTAACAACTTTTAATTTTTGAAAAGTGTCAAAAGTACTTTCAAAGTTAAAAGTGGATTACCCAAAATTGAAATTATTTTCTTCGACTATAACCAACATATTGTTTTAGAAGAAAAATAATTACATGCATTTGCGGTTTCATAATTCAATAATAAATTTTCTAAATTATTGAACTCACTGTAACTTAGTACTAATTATAATTATGAAAAAGGATCCTAATTTTTTAACTGACTTCCTACAAAGTTACTTCTACGGAAGTTCACTATATTGAAGCAAGCGACTGCATTGTTTTAATTACTTAACTTTGTAAATTTTTAAACATTCATGTAGTAATTTTTTTATTTTGAAATAATAATAATAATTTATTTAATATAATAGTTTATAATTTTATATCATTAAATATAATTTTTAATCAAAGAATAATAAAGTCAAGATCAAGTATGGCTCTTTCGTTGAAGTTACGTGTGAGCAAGCTTCCACAGGTACCTAATAATTAATACCTTCGAGCTCTCTAAACCTTGTTAATTAGAAAAATTTTGGTTCGTCCGACATTTTAATCAAACATTACGTGGCACGTAATAATGTCTTAATTTGTTTGAATTATAAGTAAATGAGATTCAAGCCCAAAAAAAAAAAGTAAACGAGAATTTAAAAAAAAAAAACAATTAATTCAAAGGGATATAATGTCGCGTGACCCTTCTGCTGTTAAAGAAATAAAACCTTGTTTTCTTCTTCTATCCATTGAAAATGAGCTTCTGATCATATTTTTCGGAGTCAGCTTCTCTAGAGAAAAGACTCCTCTGCCTCTCCTTTGAGATAGAGAAAATCTGAATGGTCCAGATTTAAATTTTTTTTATTTTTTATTTATATTTTTAAATTAAAAATATATAAAATTATAAATTTTTTTAAATAATATGCTAAGCAATCTGAAAGTTCATATTTAATATAGATACTTTAAATCTAATATAAAAAATTTAAATTAACTTTTTAGATATATTCTGTACAGTGTAAATATATTCTAAACAGAACAGTAAATTTATTAAATATATTTAATATTAATTTTAGACCATCTATATTAAATTTGGGCTATTAAATTGATAAATATATTTATTGAAATAATTTACAATTTTATATTTTTTATTTAAAAATATAAATAAAAATTAAAAATTAAAAATTAAATCTGAATCGTTCAAATTAAATCTGGACGGTCCAGATTTTCCTTTGCCTCAAAGGAGAGTCAGAGGAGGCTTCTCTCAAAGGAGAGAAGCCGAGTCCATATTTTTCTTCTATGTGTGTCCTTTGAATTGAGTTTTTTTTTTAATTTTAATTTTACCTGAACAAAGATATAGCACTGAAAATATTTCAGGTAAACTACATATAAAAAATTAATTAATTTATCAAGGTGCGGTTGGTTTAATTGGTTGAGGGTCCTAGAATATGTATTCACATTAAATAAATATTTCAAAAGCATTCCTAAAGGTACTTGTGATGCCACTGTTGATAATAATGATTTCACACAATAAGAACTTGGATTAGCTTATGCTGGAGGTGGTAAAATTCACAAGTTTTAAAGGATACTAGGTGATAGAATAAAAAATTATTAATTTGGAATAATGGTTTAAGACCAATAAAGCAATTTAATTTAATTTCAAAACCAATATAATCATGAAATTTTAATATAGGACCTTTATTTGGTCCATACTGGGATTCAATATATAGAGCTTTGCAATTCATGTTCTTACACTTAACCTATGAGTACTGAAAATCTTGTCTTTCTCTTAAATAATAACATGAGTGTGTCTCCATCATTAATAATTAATCAATATATAGCAATAGTAACATGAAACGTGTGTTAAATAACATACTATTTATTATTATAAAGATATTTTTAATTAATACGGACCAATGCAACTAGCTTTCATTGCTGACATATATATTCATATCTTTCTAAATATGTATTTTTCATTAGAATATGAGTTGGCTTGATTCTCTTAATAATGGAAAATGAACCAAATCAATGGTGTCAAGAAGTTTTATATTATAAGGGTATTTTTGAAATAAACAGATTAAACACTCTTAACATATGCAAATTAAAAGGTCTTGTAAATTAAAATATAAAACCGAAAAAAATGTAGTATGTATTACAATAAGAGGGAGTAGTGTTATTTTTTTTTTACTCCCTCTTTTTGGAAAGATCGAACCTTTGATTCATAGCCAACATGGTTATATTATTTTGGGTAAAAGAAGAAATTAGTTAATAAACTATAAGTTTAGAAGTGTTTCAGATTCTAAATTTAGTTTTTCATAAGATATTACCTTTTAACTTTTTAAAAATAGTGCAATATCCTTACTATAAATAAAAGTTAACTTTAATAATTAGTTGATAAAAATAACCTCAAAAATTATAAAAAAGAATCCAAAAATTACAGACATAAATTGAAGTAATCATGGAAAAGAACTTAAAAATTTTATTGGTCTTTTTTGTGTGTGTAATATTTGAAATACCTTTCTAGTAAACTAATGATTTAAAGTTAATTTTTGTTAACATTAATGGCTAGATTGTATCATTTTAAAAATTAAAGAAAAATATTGCATAAGAATGAATTTAGAGTTTCAGATGACATTTCTAAACTTATAGTTTAGGGGTTAATTTACTATTTTACCTGTTAGTTTTAATGACAACAAATATCCTAAATTATTTCATATAGAAAGATGAAGACTTAAACGATTTTTTTTTTTTTTGTTTTTGGGTAAAAAGACTTGAATGATCTGGACATAACACGAGAGATAATCATCGCGAACTTAAGGATGCGTATATACAATTTTTGACAAATATTATATTGGCATTTTGGTTCTTGGAAAGACCAATGCATTAATTTTCAAAGTTTGAGGATCATATTTTATTGGCTACTTCAAAAAAAGATTCAACATTGGTATATATCTTTATTAAACATGATGAAGATAATTAAAAGGAATGCGATATACACCACTATTATAAAATATTACCCTTAAATTATATCATTTTTGTTGTCATTAAAACATGTTAAGATTTGAATAAAAAATGGTGAAGCACCAAGTGGATTGGATTCTGTAGAAGGAAATCGAGGCCTTTTAATATATATATATATATAGGTCAAGGTTTAGAATTTAGTAAACAGAAAATAAAAGCATTATATTGGGAGAATTATTTCTTATTCAAGCCAAATAAAATTTGGAGGATGTTGGAAAATATCCATCTTCCTCAAGATTGCTATCAGGACTGCTGAAAAGGAACAATACTCTCGTAAATCATGAAAATGTTTTGAGGATTAAAATTTTTCATGTTTTACTAATTACATCATATTAATATTATGAACCCAAAGTGCCAAAATGATGAGCAATAACAGGAGATTTGAAAGCTTGTTTGACTTGTTTCCATTTTCTTTTGAAAAATTACTTATAGGTCCCATATAACAAACTTATTTATAAATAAATCATGTGAAATTTAGAAACCACAACTAGATTTCTTAAAACTTGAGTATAATTTAAAATTTGTATAAAAAAAACAACAATGTCCCTATTAAACATATACAGATTACACCAGTCAAATAATTTGTAATAACTTTATCAGTAATTTATAATTATTACCTTAACTTTTTACAACTATAACTTTATATATTTTATAATTAAACTAATTAATTTAACTATTAAATTTGTGAAGTTACAGTTATAAAAAGTTAAAATTATAGTTGTAAATTACTCATAAAATAGTTGTAAATAATTAATATTAAATTTTATTAGTAATACATGATTGTTTAACTATTAGATATATGAAATTATAGTTATAAAAAATTAAAATTAAAATTATAAATTATTGATAAAGTAGTTATAAATTAATTATTTAATTGATGTAATATATTTAATAGGGATATTATTATTTTATAGCCTAATTTAAAATTACACGCATGTCCCAAAGGACTTGGCTGTAGTTTTCAAATTTTGAAGGACTTATTTGTGAATAAGTTTATTTCATAAGACCCCATACATAATTTTTCCTTTTTTTAAAAAAAAGTTTTGCAATACAGTTTCTAAAATTATTTTTTAAAACAAAATAAATAAAAAATATTTGATTGTATTAATTCAAAAATAGATTTAAAATTATATAATGTGATCTATAATTCAATATAAAATAAAGCCACCCCGATGGAATTATAAGCATATAATGTGAGAACCAGTACTAATGTCAAATTATATATGCAATTGAAATTTCAATGCACACATGCGCTGATACGTACCCACGCACGCACACATATTGAGACAATCAATGTCATTAGGGTAAAAAAATTAGGGTAAGAGAAGGTGAAGGGAAGCCTTAATTAAGCATATGAAATAAGTTACATAAGGTGATAAACAAAATAAAGCCATGACAGAACAATAGACGGAGAATGTGATCAAACTTACATAAAAATATAGAAAACTTAGCTTGGTGAGATTTCAGAATCTATACCTTGCTCGTACCAGAAATGAATCTTGAAATGAGTACAAATATTGTTATTTAATTATTATATATAGGGATGTAGATTAGATTATTTTTCAAATAAGATCAGTATTATTTATCTCGGTAATTTGTTTTTTTTTTACCATGTATCTCGGTAATTTGTTAGCATTTGTATTTTTAAACTATCTTGGATTTTTCTAATATCTGACTATTTCAAATTCAATTCAATTTTGATTACCATTATCTTCTATATTGATTAGGGCTAAATATGTAATCATACCTTGAAAAAATTATTATAAAAGTAACTTTAATCCTCGATTTCTCCTCACCCTATGTAAAAACAAGGCTCTGCAAATGTTTGGCATGAGGGGGCTAACTATGGAGATCATATTTCTAGATTTGGATCCGGATCATGTATAGTGGTTTGGGGGGGGGGGGTGAAAAATCATGATCATACATTTTATTCACTGGCTTAGAAGACAGTGGTGTATAAAAAGATTTTTCATTTGCAAAGCACACAATTATGTTTATAAAAATTCTTTTTTTCATTTTATATTTATTAAAAATTTTATAAAAATTCAATTTTTTTAATAAATCTGTCACCAATTTGAATATTACAGATTTGATCTGGAAAATCAAATTAAATATTATTTTAAAAAAAATTACTTAAGAAAAGAATCAGAAATTTTTTTAAAAATCATTTATAGTTTATAATTCAATGTAAAAAAATCAGATACATTATTTTAAAATTAATTATTAATTATGAAAAATAGAATAATCTCTTCTGTTTTTTGGGATAATTTTTTTAATTATGCTTATAATTAAAAAAGAGAAAAAAATTGGAAGTTTTTTTTTTCATCTTCACTTTTCCTTTCCTCATTCTCTCCAAGAATATTTCAACAAATTGTTTTAGTTTATTAAAAGTTTATTTATTGAAAGTTCATTTGGCAAAATTAATTTAGTGAAAGTCAATTTGTTGTAATAAAATTTATATTTGGATACATTTTTTTAAAAATTAGTTTTGTAAACTGAAAATTGTTTGGATTATGATAGTAAAGTATGCTTTTAAATGTACAATTACTAAAAAAGATATTGATTTATAATGATTTGTAATTTTTATTATATAAATATAATATTTACAAAATGATGATTTGTAATTTTTAAAAATTTGAAATAGTTAAAAAATATGATAAAGATTTTAAATAACATAAACTTTGATTTATAATGCCAAAATCTTGATCTCTAATTATTTTTAATTTTAAAAAAATTTGATAAAGATTTTTAATTTTTATTATACATTAATGCTAAAAATTAACATGATCAATTACTCAATTTATAATGCTAAAAACTTAATATATTATTATTATTATTCAAATAATAATTATATTTTTAATGAATTAATTATTTTTAAATAAAAAAAATAAGATATTAAACTTAATATAGCATGGTCAAATAATATCCACTTTTCAAATATAATCCACTTTTTAAAAACTTCATTATTTTACATCCATCAACACTTTCAATAACATTCTCAAAACACTTTTAGGATGCATTTTCATCTCTTTATTTTTTTTTTTCTAAATAATATCCCACATCCCAAATGTGACAAATACTTCTTAAAAGTTAAAAGTGGATTATTCAAACACATCCAAAGACTGGGAGTACCATTGTAACATCCTAATCTCTAAAAAATAAATAAATAATAGAATTTAGGTTTTTATTGAGAATTTAAAATTAGAAATTTATATTGTTTTGAGTTTTAAACTAAAATATAAATTAAAAAAGAAATCACCTAGTGAAGGCGTTGGTGTGTAACCATTTTGGAGAGGAAGCTATATGAGAAGTTGAAAGTGCAATGTACGCTAAGTATCTACACTTATTCAGAGGGTTAGAAAAAATTATATTTAAATTAGGAGGACTGAATTTTTTTAAGGGGAAAAGAATGTAATATCTTAAAAAATTAAGTTAATTAAAATTTATGGTAAGATAATTTAAGTGTATATTTATTAAGTTTTGGAGTAGATTTAATAAGGTGATTGATAGTTTAGCGGTAACTACAATGTATCCAGAGGTTCGGTGTTTGAATCCTCTGAGCATCTTTATTTTCAATTTGCTTCGACCTTTACAAAATTACCGTCATGCCCTTTATAAAAAAACCAAATCAAAAAATCATAAACCTAAAAACACATTAGATCTTATTTCCTTCTCCTTCCCGTTCTTGGGTGGTTTGAGAACTAAGCCAGAGAGAGTGAGCTTGGTCCTTTCCTTCGTTCTGCCTTCCCTCCGTCCATCCTATCATTGCCGGTGACCTTGGTACCCTCGTCCATCGTTGCTGGAGGGTAATTGCAAATCCTTTTTGTTGAGACAATAGCTTGATCATCATTAGATAATTTAGGAACGATAAGTAAATTTATCTTAGCAACATGAGCATAGAGTATATCATTAAGAATAACACATTGACTAAGAACATTTTAAATTTTAGATGAGCCAATTTGATCAACTCTCATATTCTGACCATTTGTGACAATTAATTTAACCTTACCATCATTCTTGACAGCATTATCAAGTCTGGTAGGATCATTAGTGACATGAGTGATGGCACCATTGTCAAGGTACCAAGCGTCATCATTAACCACTTCTGGTGATGCATAAAACACAGAATTGTTGTCGCTACTGTTGATATCTTGAAATTGATTTCTATTAGTTGGAGGTATGAAAGAACGATCAAACCTCTTGTAGCAATTTTTCACGTGATGCCCTGGCTTGTCACATAATGCACACATAGTTCTGTCACTTGTATTGTTGTTTCCATGGTCAGATCTACCTCTTCCACGAGACCCACGGCCTCCACAACTCCTACGCCATCCGCCACTAGAAGAGTCAAAGAGAACAAGATTAGCAAGCTAAGAGGTAGTATTGATTTGAGCAATCTGATTGAGTTGCTTTAGACGAGAATCAAACGTAAGCAAAGTAGACTAAAATTCAATCTAGCTGATATCCTCTTCTTTTGCAACTTGAACCAAAATGGGGTTATATTCCCTATCCAAACTAGCCAAAGTCTGAAGTATAAGGTTAGAAAATGGAATAGGACATCCAACGAGTGATAAACTCTCTAAGAGAGACTTGATTTTAGTGAGATAATCTTGCATAGGGGGTGAATCCTTCCAAGTTCGTTGAAGTTTAGCCCTTAGCATTAGAACTCATGCCTTGTTTTGAGCTCCAGCAAGAGCCTTAACAGAACGCCAAAGACCAACAGAGGTAGTAACACCAGTTATCTCAGCAAAAAATATCAACTGTCATCATATTCAGAAGCGACCAAACACAAGCTGGTCAGCTGCAATCCAATCTTCAAAATTTGGGTTTAGTTGAGAAACATTGTTGACAACCTGAAACTAAGGTAGACAGGCAGCGGTTCCATTAGTAAAACCTTCCAACTTGTGCCCCTTGATGATAGGCAAGACATGAGTAGCCTAAAGAGTATAGTTAGTGCAATTGAGTTTGACAGCATACCCTTGAGAGAAACCATTGAAGCTTGTAGAGTTATTTGGAAAATTTGAAACAAAGACGAGAGAGTTATAACAAGCAGAAGAGGTTTTTGGAGTATAAGGAGAGCTCTCATCAGCCATGGCATAAGCCTGAGGACAGCTTTGATACTAAGATGGAATTACACAAGAATAAAAATCTATAGAAGTAGCACACAATGCCCAACATTATTATTGCTATACATATAGGTTGAAAAACCCTAATACAGAAAGAATAACGAATGGTAAATACAATATAAGAAAAAGCTAGGAAAATTACAAAACTGTACACAAAAATATCTAAGTAAATGTCCTGGGCCTAGATAATACTAAACCCTTATCTGTATTGGGCTTTGGTAGCATTTGAGCTTTGGGCTTTGTCCGTATAGCCTCAACACTTTTTCCCTGGCCACCATTGGTCATTTTTTCCTCTCCCTTAGTTGTGTTGTTGCCTTGAGTTTGTGTGGTTTTGAGTTGTGGTTCTCTTCCTCCTCTATATTGGATGTGGTGTGGGGTGCGTCGGACATCCTTCATCCTCCTCTATGTCTGATTTGTAATTTCTTCTCCTGTTTTGTTCGATGCTGTCACAAGCTGGAGTTGGTGGCTTTAATCCTTTATCATTCTTCATTCTGATGTCAGTGTGCATGTGTGAAGGAACACGGTTCATTATTGCTGTCAATTGTTGCTTGGAATGTGAGTTCTTCCTTCTTTGTTTTGCTTAGTGCTATTGTTTGGTGTAAGGGTGATAAAGCTTTGTTTCTCCTCTTCTCTTTTGGGAGGCTAATTGTGTAAGCTCAAGTTTCTCTTCCTCTTTGCTATACTTGTGTGCATATGATTTTAAGGGGCTTTGATTCTTCATTTCATTTCATTTTTTTCTTTCTTCATCTCTAATGGTTTTGTTAGAGAGAGAGAGAGAGATATATATATATATATATATTAATCTTCCTTGTTTACCTGTTTGACTGTAAATGTGATGTTTGGAATTGAATTTTTCTAAGCTTAAATTGATTTTGATGGGGGATTGGATTGGAAAATCATGATGAATTTAATCATGGATGCATGGAATTTGTTGGTTAAGAAATTGAAGCTGAAATAGATTTAATGAATGGTTTACGAGTTGTGCATACAAGATGTTTGCTATAAGGCTTGAAAGAGAATCATGTCCCAATGGAATAATCAATTGTAGCTACAATATTGTGGAGAAATTGTGATATAAATAATGATGTTTGGAGCAACCTTGAATTATTTAGATTGATTATGGTTGTATTAAGGACTAATTTAAATTGAGAACCATGTTTTGCTCTTATCAGCAGAAGTTGAATCTTGTTATCAAATTGAATCTAAGAAACTTTATACTTGGTGATGCTTGAGGGTTGTATGGTTGGCAATTTATAAATTCTAATACCCATGTATGATTTGATTTTAGAATACATATAAGATGCTTAATGAAATGTGGGAAGAGAAATTGTTTTGATTTAATTGAATAACTAAATATGAGTAATGAATCATTAACTAAATCTTTGTATAGAAGTTATTACATTTCTATGTAGGAATTTGAGGTCAAGGAATTTACTTACATTTAAGTGTTGGGAAGTGATATGGAGTTGATGGACACTGTTTTATTTAATTATTTAGTTTGGACTTGTAGCTTATTGTATTCATTTAAACCTTCATATATATATATATATATATATATTCAATAGAATGCTTTGATTTCAAGTTACAATATTGTGGGAAAAGTGAAAATGTATACAATGATATTGTTTAATTAAAATGTGTTATTGGATTATTATGACTTGTGGACTAGAAAGGGATGTAGAGGATGTGAATTTCTTTGGAATGAAAACTAAAATATTGGTGTCTAAGAGCAATACAAGAATATACTATAATAATTAAGTGAGTGAACAATTATGAGAGTTATAAAATTTTAGAGGTTCAATTATTATTATATTAAATGTTTTAGGAATAAACCTTGCAAGGAATGCTAAAAGGGTAAATTACAATGTTGGAATTGCCTCAGGTAAGTTGTTAACATCTCAATTAATTTAAAACAAATTTCTTTTTATGAAAATATTAGTTTTCTTAAATAGATTTCATATACTATTTCAAGTGTTTAATATTTCATTAATTATATTGCTTTAATTCTTAAAGTTGTAAATGGTGAAAAGTAGTGGAATTATAATATATCTATATATATTCATTATAAAATATATGTTGAAGGCTGATGAAAGTTTTGCTAGCACATAAAGTAATCTTTTGTTTGATGAAGGCAAATGTGGAATTAGTGAAGAACTTTATATTGAGAAGAATTGAGGTTTTGAAATGTTCGTACAAGTTTAATATTGAGAGTATAAAACTTTATCTAGAAAATGATTAATTTCTCACATGTTTAAAAAATTAATTTTTAGAAGATTGTATGTAAAGCATTAGTTGCTAACGGCAGCTTTATTAACCCTTGGCGTGCCATAGTCAATGACTAACTAATTTAATTTTTATGAGCTTTGTTCTCATGTTTGTTGTTTGTGGCTCTCATCAGGGGTGGGCCTATGTTATAGGTCTCTCTCTCTCTCTCTCTCTCTCTCTCTCTCTCTCACAAGAGTGTGTGTGAGGTCTAAAGGAAGTGACAAGGTTTAGGATGTGTGTGTATGTGTTATAAAGGAGGAGAAGATGAGTGAGGTCTAAGACAGTGAGAGAGAGAAAGAAAAGGAAGCGACAAGGTTCAGGACTTGATGGTTATCATTGAGAGGAGGGATTGACATTTTAAAACAATTTTTTATTTTTTGGAAAAATTGCATTTTTCACCTACTAGCTTTATATGATATTTCAGTTTTAATTGTTTATTATATACTCTCCCTAGTCATATGTATTATGCATTTTTTAAAAGTAATTTTTAGTTTAAAATATAGGATATTTTATAATAATTAAATTATTTTAAAATTTTTTCCTTTTATTGATTAAGGTAAAGATATTTAATGTAGTTATGTCATGATTTAAAACCAAAGATAAAAATGAAAGTACATTTTTTTATGATATCAATAAAAAATTAATTTTTCTTAAGATGTGTAAAATGGTTAAAAGTATTTTACAATGAAAACTAGAGAGAGTATTTTCCATGGATTGTCATATATTTTCAATAAAATTCGTTTATGGAATATGTAAAAGAATACATTGAAAATATAAACTTTTATACATTTATGATAATTTTTTTTTGAAACTAATATATCATATATGATAATGATATTTCACTTTTTTATATTTTTTTGAGGTTTTTAGTTTTTAACACTATATGTAATTATACATAATTTATTATTCAATATATTCTTATTCTATAAATTATTTGTTATAAAAAATTAAACAAATTGAATTAATTATTAAAAAATTGGCCCCCTAAATTTGGAGACTGGTTGCCTTTGGGTCTCATACTTGCATTTGTTTTTGTGGTATTGAAATGTATTTGGTTAGTATTTCCCTTTTAGATTGTGTGTCCACATTTGCTTCTTGGCTTCAATTGCATTTAGTTACTCACCCTTATCCAACCCTAATGTGGTTATGCAAGGCTAGTAAGTATATCTCTATCTTACTAGCAAAACTATCTATTCAACATGCAAATATCAAGTTCTTATACAATTTTACCCAAGTTCTACACTCAACCTAGCCCTCTCAAGCATCAATTAAGTGAACCCAACATTTAAATGGTGGCCAATCATGTAGAAGCATTAAGGAAAGAGTAAAATAAACACACACACACATCATTAATCACAAAAAGAGAAGAGAAATATAATGTTAATCCATACAAGGGTTCTAAATAATCTTAGAACAAAGGGTTTAGCTACTCATAATCATCCACAAGCTACAAATACACAAAATAAGTGGACCCATTTCAGATTACAAGATAAGAAAAGGAAGAACAATAGAAAAACCAAAGAAGAAGAGCTCCAAATGTCTTCAAAGCTTCAATCTCTTGATCTCAACTCTTTCAATGTCCAAACCCTAGCACAATCAAGCTCTAAATGTGTCTAAAATTCTTTAGAATACATTCTGGATCAAGCTCTCAGCTTATATGTGTCCTAGCCAACTAATTTCTGATAAATGAAATGTAGCATTTTTCTGACAGTGGTGAAAGTCACAAACGAAAGTCGTGACTTTGGGACGACTTTAACAGTTTTGCACTGTTTTTATAGCCAACAAAAATAATTTATTTTGCTCTTGATTTCTTCATCCAAAAGCCTTCCAAAAACATCCACAAAGCTCCATAAATGATTCTAATCAAAACTTCAATCAAAATAATATGAAATTAGGCTAAAAATATCAAATTAAAGCTAAGAACACAAGCCCAAAACAAAATGCTCATTTTCCTAATTTGGACAATAAAAACATATACAATTAAATCAAAATGGATTAGAATTTAAGGAAAATGTGATGAAATAACATGAACTTCTAGATGTTAATACACCCTCAAATTTAGATTTTTACTCGTCCTCAAGTAAAACAAGTAATAAAACAACTAGATTGACCAATTATTCATCTATTAAGCATGCATGAAAATATCCTCACTAATTGCTCCAAATATATATTAAAAAGGATAGTAGTGAAATATAAAGGAATGCCCAATTCAAAAATTAAGATCATGCTTTCCAACAATTTAGAAATGTGTGTGTGTGAGACCAGAGAATGATTTTCTTGCAACTATCAAGTCAAAATGTAACAACTCAATATGCATGAAACAAGCTCAATATCACTACTTCATATGCCTAAACTCTTCTTCTCTCTCCACTAAAAGATCACTTCACATAATTCAAAATTAATGAGACTTTGTAAGCTTGTAGCGTGGCCGAAGGTTTTGGGCTAATTGAAATAAAAGGATAAATGGAATTCAAAGAACTTGAGATAAATGATAATGAGGAGTCAACCATTCCATTCTTGCTAGCCAAATACTTTCCCCCAAGCTTATCTCAAATACCATTCCTTGTACTCTAAATTGATTGATATTGAAACTCTTTTTTTTCATTGCAATTTTTTTTTCATGTGTATTTCTATTTTTTTATACTTTTTCAGGAGCACAATTAGTAAAATTTCAAACTTCATTTCCATTCCTCACACCTAAATTTACAACAACAACACCTCCTTGAACAACTAAACCAATCTTCCCTACTAGCACACAATTTTTTTTATCACTTATCTCAAAAGTAAGATAGTTCATGGTTTTTCAAGTTGTAGAGGCTAGGGTCTAATGTAGGTTTCAAAAAGAAAATACATAAGATTTTTAATTCCAGGCTCAAAAGGGGGTTCAAGTGAAAATGATGCAATAGATAGGCTTGAAAGGCTCAAACGCATTTGAAAGAATGCCCAAATCATATTTTAATATTATGCAAAGTGATTAAAATGCCTCAAGAGATTCCAAGACAGGTTCTAGAATTTCTCAATTGAGAAAGAAAATGCATATAAACTTGCCACAAAATTTCTTAATAGAGGCAATCAAATCATTGTCTGATTCAAAAGTGCAAAAAAAAAATTTCATAAATTACTAGAAAGCAAGCCTTAACCCTGCAAATCAAGCATGCCAAAATATTAATCACAACTTCCTATAAAACATACAGTTTAAGCAACATTCTATCATTGGATTACGTATTTTGTTCAACAAATAATTTCTCAATCTAGCTCAAATTTCAGGAAAGAGGAACAGTAAATAGCTAAGTTTCAAAATTGAAGTTCATGTCAAATCAACCAAAATAATACCCTCACCCCCAAACTTAAATTGAATAGTGTCCATACTGTCAAAAGGGTAAAATGAGGGCCCTCTCTCATGCAACTTAATAACCAAAAAGAAGGTGCATGAGAGGCATAAAAAATTAGAAACCTGTAACAATATAATTGAGATATATTCATAGGCAGTCCACAAAATAAAACTAACTACACCAGTATGTGCACAAGTTATCATAGAATAATTAGTTGCAAGAGATTAGTCAAGGTATCGCATATTAGCTACAAAAATATTAAAGTTAGCCCTGCACAAAAGATATCAGAAGATTATGACTAACCGTATTTACCTAAAAAGAACTAATCAACAACTAATTAAAATTAAAAACAGAAATAAAAGGCAATAAAGTAAAGAAGGGTGAAGCTAGTCAGCGTGAGTGTTTGAGTCTTCGCCAACATCAGTATTAGCCTCCTCTTCTTCCTCTGGCAAGTCCATCTAAAATCTCTGATGCAAGAATAGCTCAATATGGGAGAGCCGGAAGTCAATCCGATCCAGCTGGCTCTTGAAGCCCTCATGCATATTTTGGATGAGTGCTATGAGGTTACTCAGTGTAGGCTCAACATGAGGTGGATCAATATGCCTCCTGCCATCCGCAGCTTGATCTAGCACCCCTCTTGGTCCCTCAGCATATCGAATTTCTTTATTATTGAACTTTGGCAAAGGAGGGAGCATAAGATCCTTCGGATAAGTGAGAACCTTCTTTTCTAAGCACACTTGAGTAATCAAGTATGGGAATCTAAATTCCTGCTTATGATATCTGCTTCTAGGCAACTTCCGTATGTACTCAAACATGATTTTTAGAAAGTCGACAGGTTGCCTCATCATCAAGGTACATAAAAGGGTAGCTTGATAAACAGTCACATTGCTCATATAGGTTACTAGGATCACATTAGATGCCAAGCAATGCCACCATATACGAGTTGTCCTGTTCATATTACAGCGCAAAATACTCTTGGGATTGCATGGGTGTCATGTTGCCAAATATTTTTATCAGGAAGGCATATCACTCGGACCACATCATCAAATGGCAATTGAGTTCTATCATTCTTATAAATGATATATTAGAACTCTTCTATGGGAGAAAGGTTGTACACCTTTCAAAATGTGTCTTCAGTGATCTCTACCCATTTGCCCTGTACCTTACATCGCAAGGTATCCTTGCAAGCAGCGTAGGCATAGTAAGCTTCCACAAGCGGCTGAGAGGCATGGCTCTGTTCATGAATGAGGCTAATGGCATGATAGACATCATGCAAATCATTGTAAAATAGTTCAAACCATCTTAAAGGGAAGGGTCTTTCTTGAACTATTTTTCTCACCTTCAAATTTTTGTCAAAATAATCTTGAATCGCAGCAATTGCAAATTGGGTTTTATCCCATCCCGATCCCTTAGAACTTTCACCAACCTCAGTGACCTTGGGTTTTTTAGAAAGTGGGACACTTTTCTTACCTATTGCCTGCAAGAAAGCACTCAATGCAACACCAATAAGCGATAGCCAATACAAGTAATGACAAGAGTTCACATTAGAACAAACAAGATTCAATGAAGCTAGCACAAGACAATACTTTGTACAACATGTTTAAATAAGGTCTAGCTTCCATATACATAGATTTGAGCTTAATAAAGGATACAAAACATGAGGATTAATGCTAAGTCCAAAATTAGAAGGCATGACAATGAGTACTAAAAATTGATTACAACCATGAGCTCAAAGTTAATAATGAGAGCATTTAATCAAAGAAATATAGCCTATTCATACTCACCAAATTCAACTTGTACAAGCATGCTAACAATACCTCTTTTAATCATCCAGAGTATGCCAACAATATATTCAAGTAGCTAGTCATGAGCATGAAATTCTAGCATCAACATCATTTCATTATAATTAGAGGAAGATAACCCAGAACAGTGAAAAATGAGCATCATCAAAATAGTGAGAAATTATTCTTCAAACACCCTGAATTTCTAGATAACCATATTCAATGAATGAGCTCAATTTAATTCAGTTGGAACATCAAATAGAGCAATTTCAATTAAGTCTATTCAAAAATTCATATGTAACAAGGAAAGCACCAAAACCTCAAACACTTAGTCAAAACCATAGAATTTCAGAATTAATATTTAGTCCAATCTTAGAGAATCAACCATTAGCATTAAATTTTATAGTAAATGCACTACCCTCAAAACAGTGTTAAAGGGAACCCAAAAATTGGTGAATCAATCCCCTAAACAATGCATTTAAATCCAAAACCTTCTACATTGAGCGACTGATAGTTTAAAAACAAATCAAAATCTAGCAACTAAATTAAAATTCCAGAGCTTAATGCAAGATTTCTAAACTAACTAAACCTCATGAACATAAAGAATTTGGCCAAATAATGTACCTGAAAACAAAAACTCAGAACAGTGAGAACATGGCCAGAATAAGAGTGAACAGACCCGAAACAGTGAACTCGATGGCAAAAAGTAGTTAAGAAATTCAAACTGAGCAGAAGCATAAATCAGAGCTTTAGACGGTAGCTATGGAGGAGAACAGGAGTGGAAATCATTAGTGAAAATGAAGGATAAAAGCAATGGAAATGAAATGAGCTAAGAGTCAAAAAATACTGTAGCTTGAATGAAAATGGTAGAAATGAGTCAATCTCTAGTCTGAATGCTGATGATGGAACACGGTTTGGAGAAGAGGGTTGTAACGGAAAGAGGAGGAAGGGTGAGTGCATATGGAGAGGGAGACTTACGAGTGGCAGACACCAAGAACTCAGCAATATAGTAGCTTACGGTAAAGATAAAGCTATGGCGGAGAGCAATTAGACTAGTGAGGGTAAGCTACAGTGGTGAAGGCTTGCGAATGGTGAAGAGGAGGTAGAAGAAGTAGACGATGGTTGTGGAGAACAAAGTTGGGAGATGAGAAAGGAGATGCCATGGCTACTGGTGAAAATGAAGCAAGGAGGTAACGGCAAAGGTGAGAGGAGATGAGAGACAACACAAGGACGGCGGTGGAGGGAGATGAGAGACTGAAAGAAATAGAGAGCAGGCGAGGAAGCTATTTGAGTGATTTTTTTAATAAATGAGCTACAGAACTAGAATGGAAGGGGGAAAGAAAAGAGAGAAAAAATTTGAGGAAAATGAATCGTAGATGCTGGAATGGAAGGGGGAAAATATTATTATTAATATAAATATTATATATATATATATATATTAAAACATTGTAAAAAAAATTAGCCCATAAGGAAAAGAAAAGAAAAAGATAGAAAAGAAAAAAATTATTATTATTAATATTATATATATTTTTGAAAAAGAAAATCAAAATTTTTTTTACAAACAGGTCTAGAGAAAATGAAAGTCGTGACTTTGGATTTAAGCCTAAAATAAAATTCACAACTTTGACCTTATCTGGAATCTCAAAGTCATGAGCCCAAAATCATGACTTTTGTCAGAACTTTCTTGATAGCAAAATTCTGCAGTACTCTGTTTTCAAAAATCTAATTTGTTTACCCCTTAAAACCTCTTCCAAGCACTATATTCACTCTAAAATCAATCTCTAGCCATCATTCATCAACCATACATAATTTCTTTCAATTAAAATGCAATCAACCCTAAAAAAGAACCATTTTCATAGGAATCAAACCACAAAAAATTGCATTTACTTCAATAAGCTCAAAATAATTGCCAAGACAAGTTTATAAGCATAAAAATAACTTAAATAGCTTGACTTCCCTGAAATTTTCCTTCATTTTGTGTTCTTTTGTTCTTTGGTCACATTTCTGCTTCTCCAAAGGCTTATACTTCCTCATATCTTCTTATTAACCTACAAAAGAGACAAGATCACACATAACTTCACCAAAATAACTAAACTACAAAAGAAAAATCAAAAGATAAGGTTTAGAACTTGGGTTACCTCCTAAGTAGCGCTTGTTTTTATAGTCATTCAGCTTGACTCTTCTCTTCTTCAAGAGGCATTAGATAAGGGCAAGATAATTGCTTCACGGTCTACCTCACCACCCCAGTAATGCTTCAATCGTTGCCCATTGACTTTAAATCTTTCTCCTTCACTACTCTAGCTCAACAGCACTATGAGGGAATGCTTGAACCATATTGAATAGTCCCAACCATCTAAACTTGAGTTTGTCAGGAAATAATCTCAATTTAGAGTTGTACAAGAGTACTTTTTGGCCTGGCTCAAATGCTTTGCATAAAATTTTCTTGTCATGCCATCTCTTTGTCTTCTCCTTGTATTGCTTAGCATTCTCATAGGCATTAAACTGAAATTCATCAAGTTCATTCAGTTAGAGAAGTCTCTTTTCACCCACGGCCTTAAAATCAAAGTTGAGCTTTTGGATAGCCCAATAAGCACCATATTCTAGCTCTACAGGTAGATGACATGCTTTTCTAAAACTAATCGGTATGGAGACATGCCGATAGGAGTTTTGTAAGCCATTCGATAAGCCCATTATCAAGTTTGGTGGACCAATCTTTTCTTGTTACTCTACCATCTTCTCAAGTATCTTCTTGATTTCCCTATTAGAGATTTCAGCTTGCCCGTTAGTTTGAAGATGGTAGGCAAGTGCAACCTTGTGCTTGACACCATATTTTTTCAAAAGAGATTGAAATTGATTATTGCAAAAATGAGTACCACCATCACTCACAATGGCTCTTGGTGCTCCAAAGCGGGTGAAAATATGCTTTTTCAAGAACTTGAACATCACTTTAGCATCATTAGTAGGAAATGCAGCCACTTCAACCCATTTTGAGACATAATCTACAACAACAAGGATATATTGATTGTTGAAAGACATAAGAAATGGTCCTACGAAGTCTATGCCCCACACATCAAACAATTCTAATTCAAGCATATTGCTGAGTAACATTTCGTTCCTTCTAGAGATGTTGCCCATCCTTTGGCACCTATCATAATTTAAAAAAAGTCATATGCATATTTGAATAAAGAGGGCCAATAGAAACCACTTTGCAAGATTTTAGATACTATCTTGTCACCCCCGAAGTGGCCTTCATAGTCAGAAGAATGGCAACATCTTAGAATTTCTTGTTGCTCACACTCAGGAACACACTTTCTAATTATTTGGTCAGCACATTGGCGAAACAGATGGGGTTCTTCCTAAAAATATAACTTAGTATCATGGAGAAACTTCTTCTTTTGATGAAACTTCAAATCAGAGGGTAAGATACCACAAACAAGATAGTTGACAATGTCTGCATACCACAGTGTTTGAATATTGTCAACCTTAAAAAGTTGCTCATTAGGAAAGGCTTCATCAATCACAACATTAGATTTAAGTTGAGCATTAGTACTCAACCTAGAAAGATGGTCCACCACTTAATTCTCAATACCCTTCCTATCAATAATCTCCAAGTTAAATTCTTGTTGAAGTAGTACCCATCGAATTAACCTTGCTTTAGACTCCTTCTTGCTGAATAAGTACTTTAAAGCTAAATGGTTAGTGTAAACTATCACCTTAGTATCCACTAGATATGATCTAAACTTGGTAAAAGCAAACACCACTGCAAGAAACTCTTTCTCAGTCGTGGTGTAGTTTTCTTAAGCATCATCAAGTGTTTTGCTAGCATAGTAAATTGGGTGAAGCACTTTTTCTTTCTTTGGCCGAGTATAACACCCACAGCAAAGTCACTAGCATCACACATCACAATGAAAGGCAAACTCCAATCAGGAGCTATTATGATAGGCGCAGACACAAGTCTTTTTTTCAACTCTTCAAATGCTTTCAAGCATGAATCATCAAATTTAAATTCAATATCTTTCTTAAGAAGAGTGCAAAGAGACTTGACTATTTTGGAGAAGTCTTTAATGAAGCAACGATAAAATCCCGCATGGCCAAGAAAACTTCTCACACTCTTAACATTAGTAGGTGGAGGAAGTTGCTCAATCACCAAAATTTTAGCTCTATCTACCTCCAAGCCATTTTTGGAGACTTTATGGCCAAGAACTATACCCTCCTTAACCATGAAGTGGCATTTTTTCCAACTCAAGACCAAGTTGGTCGCTTCATATCTTTTCAACACATTGGCCAAGTTGATCAAGCACTCCTCATAAATCCCCAAAAACTGTGAAGTCATCCAAGATGACTTTCATAGTTTGCTCAATCATATCAAAGAAAATTGCCATCATACACCACTGAAAAGTGGCCAGTGTATTGCATAACCCAAAAGGCATGCGTTTGAAAGCAAAAGTTCCATAAAGACAAGTAAATGTCATTTTTTCTTGATCCTTTGGAGCTATGGCAATTTGGTTATAGCTTGAATACCCATTAAGGAAACAAAAAATTCCCTTCCAGCTAATTTGTCAAGCATTTGGTTGATAAAGGGAAGAGGAAAGTGATCTTTCCTAGTAGCCGCATTTAGCTTCCGATAATCCATACATACTCTCCACCTAATAACAGTGTGGGTAGGAATTAGCTCATTGTGGGTGTTAGCCACTACAGTCATGCCTCCTTTTTTTTAGAACGCATTGAACTGGGCTCACCCAAGAGCTATTAGAGATAAGATAGACAATGCCTGCCTCAAGCCATTTTAAGATCTCCTTCTTCACAACTTCCTTCATAATAGGATTCAACCTTCTTTGATATTCCACAGAAGTTTTATGATTGTCTTCAAGGAAAATCTTATGCATGTAAATTGAAGGGCTAATACCCTTTATGTCGGCAATAATCCACCCAATAACTCTTTTGTGAGCTTTTAAGACTTCCACAAGTTACTCTTCTTGTTGTGCATTCAAGTCCGCAACAATAATCACTGACAAGGTGTTATTAGCTTCCAAATAGACATACCGAAGATGAGAAGGTAATATCTTCAACTCAAGAGATGGTAGCTCTTCAATAGAGGATTTCAAAGATGGTCTACCCAGAGAAGAAAAATCTAGAGATTTAAATTGCACACAGTTTCTAGAATAAACCGATGATGCATTCATAATAACCATACACTTTTCTCCATCTTGAGTCTTTAATTAAGTTCCTAGCAACAAGGCTTCCAAAAAATCATTAGGAATTGCCTCATTGAATTCTTCTTGTGTAACTTGATCAAGCTTATCAACAAAGAAGCATTGCTTAAGATCATAGGGAGATTTCATCAACTTGTGTATGTTAAAAGTGACTTGCTCATGATCCACCCTTATAGTAAGCTCACCTTTTTCAACATCAATCAAGGTTCCAGTAGTTTCCAAGAATGGTCTTCCTAAGATAATAGGAATATCACGATCTACCTCACAATCAAGGACCAGGAAATTAATCGAAAAAATGAATTTATCTACTTTTACAAGAACATCTTCAATAACACCACATGGATAAGCCAAGCTTCTATCCGCTAATTGCAAAGTCATAGTTGTTAGTCTAGCTTCACCTAACTCTAATTTATTAAAAATAGAGAGAGGCATAACATTGATACTAGCACCAAGATCACATAATGCCTTACCCAAAAATTTATTTCCAATGTGACATGGAATTGAGAAGCTATCAGGATCCTTCATCTTTTGAGGTAGTTGCTTAATGATATCCATACAACTCTTGGTTAGAGCAATCGTCTCAAACTTATTGAACCTTCTCTTTTTAGAGAGCACATCTTTCATGAACTTAGCATATTTGGGCATTTGCTCTAAAGCTTCCACAAAAGGAATGTTGATATGCAATTGCTTGAACATATCAAGAAACTTTTTGAATTGGCCATCTTCTTATTGCTTCTTAAGCCTTTAAGGAAAAGGTGGTGGTGGCACATATTTTGGCTTGGCCTCTTGTTGCTTTTTTTCATCACCAACCTTTTTGGCTTGATCTTCATTCTTTTTCTCTTCTTGATTATTCTTTGAGTTGTCACATTCTTCAACCACAATTTCTTCATTAATCACTTCATCATCAACAACCACTTTAGTAGTACCACTACTCATATCACTTGTACTTAGCATAAGAACTTCAGGCAATTGCATCCCACTTCTCAAAGTGATTGCTTTACACTCCTCCTTACCATCCCTTTTAGGATTTGGAATGGTGTCAATAGGGAGATTTCTTCTTGACATGACATTCATTTGTGAAGCCAATTGTCCCATTTGTACTTCGAGATTCTTAATTGTGATATCATGAAGGGTAAAAGTTGCCTTAGTTTCAACTCTTGTAGATTCTTGATTACTTAAGATTTGTGCTAACATCTTTTCCATTCTAGACTCCTCTTCCTTAACCGGCATTGGCTTTGGTGAAGCTTGAAAACTCGAAGGGTGAATTGGCTTGACATTAGAGGATGAAGGTTAATTTGAAGAATTCCCTTAACTTCATGAAAATTAGGATGATTCCTCTATCCTGAGTTATATGTTTGAGAGAAAGGGTTTTGGAACTTGCCTATATAGTTGACAGACTTAGTGGTCATATAAAGAGGACATTAATTGAGCATGTGAATATCATTGTATTGATTTCACACAGTTGGAATGGACTGGACAACATGCACATTATGAGAATTTTCCCTTTGTATTTGAGATTCTAACACATCAAAACGCTTGTTTATTGCATTCAAGATGGATACAATTTAGGAAGAAGAATCATTTTTAGCATTAGTCACCATTGATGTACTCCTTCTATCCGTGTTTTGAGTGTTGTTCATAGATAATTGATCCAAGAGGTGAAAAACTTCATTGATAAGCACATTTCGATATCCCCCATTTGTGATAGAATCAACCATGGCCTTAGAAGATGGATTCAGACAATTATAAAAAATCTGAATCACTACCCATTTGTCAACCCCATGATTAGAGCATTTTTTCATCAACATCTTATATCTCTCCCAAGCTGCATAGAGATGCTCATCTGGATATTGCTTAAAGCTAAGAAATTCATCTCTTGCTTCCACCATTTTATCATCAGAGAAGAATTGAGCTCTAAACTTATTCTTAAGATCCTCCCATGAACTAATAGAACCTTCGGGAAGATTGTCGAACCATTCTTTAGCCTTGTCTTGTAGAGAAATTGGAAATAACTACAAGTACAAGACATCTTTAGGCACCCTGTTTTGTTTGAAAGAATCACATACTTCCACAAAGGACATCAAGTGCTTGTTAGCATCTTCATTGAATAGACCATGAAACACACAATTCATTTGAAGCATTGTGATCATGACAGGCTTGATCTCAAAAGTATGTGCTTGAAACTCTGGCATTCGAATACAAGATTGAGTACCCTTTAGATTCTGGTTAGCAAAGTCATTGACTGAGGCGGTGTCATACTGGTCTTTTGCCATGTTTTCAAGTTGAGTTTTAGGAGTTCTTTCAGAATTTAGAGATTTAACTTCTTCAAAGATTGTTAATCCTTCAAGTATAACTTCCAATCCTTTTGGGCCTATGGTTTGCATATGCCAAATGGGTACCTAAAGAAAAAAACAACTAAAGAAGTATCAAGCTAAAACAAAAGCACTAAACAAAGACAAAATAAAAATCTAGAACTAATATCTACAAAGCTCAAGCGAAATCTAATATCATTAGTCTAAGATTGATTAAAATATTTTCAAAACCAAATCCCCGACAACGGCGCCAAAAACTTGTTGCTCACCGCAAGTGTACGGGTCGTAGTAAGTAATATAAAATGAGTAAAGTATCGTTTCCTCGAGAATTTGTTTAAAAACTATAATCAAGAAAAATACTAAGCAAATTTGATCAAGTTGAGCTATATAAAATTAGGTGAAAATGATTTTGCTTATGAAGCTAACACTAGAAAATAAAGAAAAGTGAGTGATTCACAAACTTTCAACACAATTAAGGACCTAGAATTATTTATCCTCCTTGCATTTCATAACACCAAAATTACCTCCTCTTATAAATGCTTTTAATAAAAATAAGTGCTAACCTAGGGTTCTAAAAATACTTGGATAAGCTCTCTTAAGTCATGAACAAGTGTTTAGTTCAATTAATTGCTCAATCTCTTGTTACAATTAATAAAACTCTATTTTAAACACAACCTTAATGTGGCTATGCAAGGCTAGTAAGTATATCTCTATCTTACTAGCAAAACCATCCATTCAACATGCAAATATCAGTTCTTACACAATTTTACCTAAGTTTTACACTCAACCTAACCCTCTCAAGCATCAATTAAGTGAACCCAACATTTAAATGGTGGCCAATCATGTAGAAGTATTAAGGAAAGAGTAAAATAAACACACACACACACACACACACACATATTTATATCATTAATCACAAAAAGAGAAGAGAAATATAATGTTAATCGATACAAGGGTTCTAAATAATTTTAGAACAAAGAGTTTAGCTACTCATAATTATCCACAAGCTACAAATATACAAAATAAGTGGACCCATTTCAGATTACAAGGTAGGAAAGGGAAGAACAATAGAAAAACCAAAGAAGAAGAGCTCCAAATGTCTTCAAAGCTTCAACTCTTGATCCTAACTCTTCCAATACCCAAACCCTAGCACAACCAAGCTCTAAATGTGTCTAAAAATCTCTAGAATATGTTTTGGGTTGAGCTCTCAGCTTATATGTGTCTTAGCCAACTAATTTCTGATAAATGAAACGCAGCATTTTTCTGACAGCGACGAAAGTTGCGAACGAAAGTCGTGACTTTAGGACGACTTCGACAGTTTTGCACTTTTTTATAGCTAACGAAAATCATTTATTTTGCTCTTAATTTCTTCATCCAAAAGCCTTCCAAAAACATCCACAAAGTCCAGAAATGCTTCTAATAAAAACTTCAATCAAAATAACATGAAATTAGGCTAAAAATATCAAATTAAAGCCAAAAACACAAGCACAAAACAAAATGCACATTTTCCTATTTTGGGCAATAAAAACATATACAATTGAACCAAAATGGATTAGAATCTAAGAAAAATGTAATGAAATAACATGAACTTCTACAGGTTAACAGTGTCCATGTTTGTTTTCATGATGTAAGCTACATTTAGTTATTTATCTTCATAGACTATGTGCCCATATTTGTTACCTGTTTTGCAAAATCTTCATATTTAATTGATTTGTGAACACACACGCACACACACTTGATTGATTTTAAATACTGAATGTTACTATTTTTATTTAATTAATTTATTTTAATTTACAAGATCAAGTATTAAGATTTTGACATTGTAAATTTACTAATTTGGTATTTTTTAAGCTATATGGAATCTCTAAATCTCCAAATTTAATTATGATATTATATTTATGTTCTCTTTTAATTGTGCACCAATTTACTCAATGAATTTATTTATCTTGAATCTATTAATTCCATTGTTGGGATGTTATTTATTAAAAAAACTTTTAATCTCAAATATTGTAGACAGTTAGGGGCTTCCAGAGAGTCATTGAAGGGTACACTTACAAATTGAAGTTAAAGTGTGAATTTGATTAAATTTCTATTTTAATGTGCTTAATTTACTGTACAATTTATAAATTCTGTTCTAGATACTCCATATAGACTATAATTAGGACTCTTGTATTGATTAACTGTTATTTATTTGTCTCTTGATAAGAGCAAAACTCCTTATTGTTGTTGTAAAATTTCTAAGAGATTCTATATTACATTCCCATAGAAAATTTGTGACTTTTGTTATAGTTAAAATATATGAGTTGGTATTAAGGATCAAGGAATGTGAGTTCCGGTGCATATCCTGAGCTGGTCACGCCTAAATTTTGGGGTGTGATAATTCTAGTTTTTCCCCTAACTATAATAAATAAAAAATGAATATCTTTTTTCAAAGTAAATTTGTAAGTACTTTTCTTTTTTTTCTTTCTAATTGAATAAGGGTATAATGGTCTATTAATTAAAAAATATGTTGACAACCTATTATATTTAGGGAGAAAGAACTTCTTTTGTATAAAGATGGAGGGAGTATTTATTTGAGTATGAATAAATTTTTCTAAAGCTATGGAATGTTGATTTTTTTTAATTTTTAATTTATTTTTGAATGAATTTTTGGAATATAGATTGATAAAATTTTAATATTATGAGTGATTTGAAACTTAAATATAATTTATTGGAGTGTGAGAATTTTAAAAAGAATTTTTGAAAAAGTTAAAATAGGGAGTAAACTTGATTTAGCACTAATGCTATGCTTGGCAAGAGGGAAAAGTTAGGGGGAGAGCAAAGTAGGAGGAAAAAGTGGGGAGCAGACATCATTTTTCCTTGCTTGGCTATGTAATTAGAGTTAATTATTGTTGATAATAACATTGAGATTCACATGTTTTTACCTCTAACTTTTCTCTACAAATATGAAAAAATTTTGGAGAGAAAATTGTATTTCTAAATTTACCCACTAATTTTTTTGTTGCCACCTCTTGCTTTTCTTTTCTTTTTATCATGATATTTGTAATATAATTACATTTTGATCATGAATTTTTGTAAACCAAGCAGTATATTTAATTTTTAGACTAATTAAACAAATGTTAATTCTAAATTTTCAGCTAAGTACCTTTTATTTGATTGTGGTTTCAAATTTTAAGATTATTATATATTTAATAATTTAATAAATAAAATTTTAAATTGAATAAAATAATTTTTATCAGTATTAGATAAAAGAATATTTAATTATGTTTTTTTTCAATTAATAATATATGATAAAGATTATTTTATATATAATATATTAAAATATTAAATTTTATTACATAAATATTTTATAAATAATAAGGTTATTATTGTCCATATAAAATTAATAATTTTTCTATCCCTATAGTTTTCTCCCGCTCAGCTAAGCATAATAAGAGAAAATTATATCCTTCTTATTTTTTCTCTTTTTTATTTTTCTTTGCGAGCCAAGCATAGCAAGTATGGGCCAGGCCTAGACTCCCTAACTCTATAATTAAAGTTAATTATTGTTAATAATTATCAAATTAAGATTATGTACATATTATTAAATGATTGTGTAAATTGTGTTAACCAAGGAAATGGAGGAAGTACTGTTGTAAAGGAAAACATATTGTCCAAAACATGAGGTGACTATTCTTAATGTGTAATAGTGTGTGTGTGTTTAATTATGTGTTTGTTTTGCTATTTGAAAATCTTAATTTTTATTGAGAAATAATATATATGGATATTTTTATCTATAAATAATTGCCAATTGGGTGAGATTTATATTTATCAATATTTTGTGAATATTGACATTGTTAAAAATATGAGATAAATTATCTAGTTGATAGAAATAATGTACCATGTAATTTTGTTTGGATGTTATAAATGCATGACTTGTCAGATGGAGTGTATTGAAAGTTGTTTGGTAGGAATTTTGTTTGATTAAGTTATCACATGGTAAGCTCTCATTGAACTCAATGAGTGGCTTTTGACTTAGTCCAACTCACTTTTAACCGACTAACTTGCCTTCTAAGCATGATGTAAAAAGGGATATAAGGTGTGGTCATGCAAATTAAATCATTGCTTGATTTGTTTGGAAATAATTGTTTGGATAAATGTTTTGTTTGCCCACTTAATAATCATATTGTTAATTGTCACACGTGCATTATTTTATATTAATCTTAGTTATTGAAATTTTTAAATATCATTTCCTGTGGTTATTAATTTTTACACGAATGAGTTTGGCTGGAGAAATATTTGAAGCATGATTTGGCATATGAGAGACTATTTTCTAATTTAGCCTTTTTATTTTTGTTTAATGATGTATATTCTGCCAACTTGTGATGAAAATATGTGTGTGTGTAAGCATGCAAACTTTATTTATGAATTATTGCATCTTATATACCAAAATGATTTTGTCTATTCCTCTTAGTCTTTGATTTGATTTAAATATTATGTTATGAGAATTCTGTCAGTTCCTTATGGTCTTGGTATTTGTAAAGTAATTTGTAAATTAATATTATAATCAAGTGTACCCCTATGTAATAGTTTTATCTGGGTGCTAATCAGTGTTTGAAGAACTTTTTTGTTTTGGCCCGAGTTGCGCATTGCTAGTAGTAAAAAAAAAACCTTAGTTTGTAAGTAGAGCTGGGAGCGGGCCCAGCCCTTAAGGGCCTGGCCCTTATAGGCTTAGCCCTTATGGGCCTGAGCCCTAAAGGCCGGTTTCCTATTTTGACCCCCATTTCTCAAACCCGGCCCTTATACTCAGGGTTCAGGGCCAGGCTCGTAAGCCCTTTCTTAAAAAATAAAAAAATTAAAATAAAATTAAACATTATAAATAAATTAAAATATTTTAAAATTAAAAAAATTAAAATCATCATAATTTTTTAAAAATTAAATAACATACATTAGAAGTCTAGTAATAAAATTTAAATCTTCATTTAAAAAATAGTTCATTTTTTTATAAATATACAAACATAATAATTATAGAAAAATAAAAAATATCATAAATTTTATACTGTACACTGATATTTATTAAATTAGATTAAATTAATTTTAGAATAAATTAAAATTAATAATAATATAATGTGTGTAGGATCAGGTGAGCAGGTCATTGATTTCAAACACGTGTTTTACTAAAAAAAATAATAATAAAAATAATATAACAGGGCTTGAAGGGCAGCCCGGGCCCGAGCCCTATTTTACAGGGCTTATCAGGGCCAAGCCCTCAAACCCGATTACTTTAAAAAAAATTTATTTTCAAAGCCCGAACCCTTATTTAAACAAGGCTTTCAAGCCCGACCCTCCAAGCCCGGCCCTTATTCCCGGCTCTATTTGTAAGGTGTTGGTCATCGATCATGTTTTTAAAATTGTAACTGAAGTAAACACATGAAGCACTAAATGATTATTCTTTATAAAATAATTTATTAAACTATTAATTTATAAAAAATAAGTTTGAAAATTTAAAATGTTATACTCATAATTACCCATAAGCGAAGATGATTTTTGCAGATTGAAGGTTCTTGTGATGTATATGATTTCTGTGGAGAAGATGATGATGAAAACGAACTTGTGGCTGTTGATTAGCCACCTTTAATAAGAGCTTTGCATTCAGAGGTGTGATCTGCAGCGTATCATGGGAAGACGAGATGATGGTGATTGTGTACTTTACAAACTCTTTTTAGTCATAGGATGAAATACACGGCTATGATTATTCATTTTCTAATTACTGCGCAAAAAAATCACTATAAACTCGTTTGAATTTCAATTAAATACAATTAATTATAAAAATAATTAATTAATAATTAAAATTAATTATATTATAATGTAATCTGTTTGAATAATAAAATTAATTTTAACTATATAAATTATCATAAAAGACATTACTTTTAAAAATTAAATTATTAATAAAGTTGTATTTAATATTATTAAATTTTTTAAAATTTATTTAAGAACTAAAATATATTATTTAATAATAAAATTAAATTTATAAGTAAGTTCTCAAAGTTATTTTAAAATGTGATTTTGACTCAATAATTAATTCTTAAATTTTTGAGTGTTTGAATAACTTTAACTAAAAAATTAATTTTGGTCCAACAAATTGATTTTTTGGCATATCCAAAAAGGCAGTACATATGATCTGCATCCAATTTCAAGTGAAGAAAAAGGAAATAGAACATACCTTTGGCCCAAAAAAAAAAGAGAGAATATATCCGTTATTAATTTTTTTTGTCAACGCATTTACAACAGAATTTTGGAAACTGAATTCTTATGTTCCACATCTTATGAATATTTTACACTAAATTAAATTAAGTGTTAAATTATAATATAAGATCATAAGTTGAGAATAAAATGTCAAGACAATTATGTCCCAAAAATAATTAGGGAACAGGATGAATGTGCTTAAAAGAAATAATCTTTTTTAATATTTCAAATTTATCCCACAAAAATCATAACCGTTCAAGTAAATCCCAATTTGAGACTATGGAATACGAATTTAACAATATACTACACTCATATTGAATGTAGTAAGTTCAAAATGTTGTTATAATTACAATGACATATAAGTCGTGAACAGCTTAACAGAGACTTTTGCGTTATTTAACAATAATAATAATTTACTTTACCGTAACAGTAGATTTTAAACATTAATAATAACAATTATTAACTAATGAATAAAAGTCGATCAAATATGGCCCTTTCTGGGAAATTAGGTGTGGGGAAGCTTCCAGAGAATACCTCAATGCCCGGACCTCCTTAAACTTTATCAGTAAAAACTTGGTAGGTCCACAATATATTTTAATCAAACTTTACGTGGAATTAATATTTCCTAACTTTATCTGTTTGATAATAAAAATAGAATTAGAAAAGAAAAACATAATTATTAGCTTTTATAATTTTATTGAGTTTTGTTTTTAATCTTCGTAATTTATTTTTAGTGTTTTTAATTTTTATAGTCCCTATACCATCATCAAGGATATGAGTAACAAATGTTACTTGATTTTATTAAAATTATAAAGATTAAAAATATTAAAAAATTATAAGGACTAAACATAAAAAGTGATGAACTATAAGAATTAAAAGACTGGAAGAAATACAATGCAGTGACCAAAGGGATTAAAATTTTTACAATCAAATCTTTTTTAATCTTTCTTTGAAAAATATGTGTGCAATTTTTGTAAAAAATAATTTTGTATTTTAGTTGTTGGAAATACAATGCATCAAATTAGCCATTGAAGAGTCAAGAACGCAACGTCATCTTCACTCTAGGTGATGTGATCATCTAATATAATATTTTCCCACCCCGTTTTTAAGACAATTTTTTATATATTATATATAGTAATAAAATTGATTAAATATAATTTGGAATTTTAAAGAATGAAAAATATAAATTATTAAAAATATCTTTTATTTAATTTGAGAATGAAAACATATATTCAAAAAATGAAAAAAAAGAAGTAATTTTGAAATAAACTTCATTAATGAATTTTCTCATTGCAACTTATATCATGGAATGTCAAATCATTCAAAAAAAAAAATCTTATAAAATGGGGCAGATGAAATATATTTTTTGTTGACTCCCAACCATTAAGAATTCCATAAACTTTACAATAAACTACACCATCCACGTCTTTAATCAGGTTTACGGTGAAAATAAAATAATATTAAAATACATTACATTTTAAAATAAACTCTTGAGTTTTGAGGTGAAACTGAGATAAAGCACGTTTCATAGACTTAAATTTCAATTCAACAATTAATATAAGCTTAAAAATGTCAAGCGCAAGGGGGAAAAAAAAGGAAGCTGCAATAGAAATACACATCCAATGATTAATACAACAGTGATTAATATTTGAGAGAACAAAATCTTAGGCATAAGTACCAAATAAAGAGAACATTTTTCTACCCAAAAAGTTAAATAAAAAAGAGAACAATTCAAATATATTTCTTTTATATTACACAGATATTTCTCACATTTTCTTAGCTAATTAAACGTCAAAATGGTACAAAACAACACTAGAATACAGTCCTTTCCTATGCCTACCAATAATCTCGATCAATAATTCATAAATTGCAGCTCAGTCTCTACATTAGGGCTGAAAAAATGCCAACTTGAGTCATGAAAAGCATTAAAATAGTCATCAGAAATAGTTTTTACTTTAAACTCATTTGCAAATTTTCGAGCAGACAAAATATATCCCATTGAATCCAAAACAGGTGAGTTAAACTCTGAAACTTGCTTGTATGTTTCAAAGCTGTTCCCAAACAAGACCATGTTACCTAATAGATTCAATTTCCAATTCGCTTGTAAGAGGTTGTTGTATAACTCTGCCTCACAATGTGGCATGAAGAACATAGTTGGCTTTAAAACTTGCCTCCTTCCATGTTCATTGACTGATAAGACAGAACAATTCAGAGCTTTCAAAATCCGAGATTCAGTTGCAGAAAGAACAGGATCAAATACCTCGATTTCTCCAATCCATTTAAAATCTTTTTTCATTAATATTGCTAAACTAAGCTGCAATCGAGGCGGCTCATATGATTCAAGGCTGCCAATACCATAAATTACCATTTGCATCTTTGACTCTGATCCCAAAACCTTGTGTAAGTGTTCTGAAACTGGTGGGGTCTGCAGCTGATCTCGAAAACTATGATAGAACTGAGAGCTCTCAACTTTATTTATGCTCCTTTCCATTTTTTGCATCAACGCTTTTTCATTCGAGGGATCAATTTGTTCATCTGTTGGAGCCCATGGTTCTTGTGTTTCTGTCAACCTTTCAACTTTATTAGACCTTTTCCTTTGCCTTCCGCGGCGGGGTATCACAACTGTCCAGCCTCCATTCAAAGCGCAATCATCATCTGCTAGAGTTCTTGTTGATGCTTCCATTTAATGATAGCTATTACTCTAACCTGTTTGAGTTGATTCCGATAAACTACTCTGTCATACTTCAGGATGAGATGGCAAATTCTGAATAAAGAGAACAAAGTGTAAGTGATGGGGCACGTTCAATGTCATTAAGAACAATCAGTTACTTGTCCAAATATTTGACATCTCACTTCAGAAAAACATTAAATACATTCATAAATTGAAATAAATAAAGAAGGTTCTAGAATATATGTATGTATGTATGTATGTATGTATGTATGTATGTATAATTATTCATTGTGCTGCACAACCTCCCATGAGGGCAAATTACAAGAATCTGAGCGGTTAAGGTAGTGTCAACATAAAAACAAGGCCAGAGAATATAAATCCAAATCTGAGCCAAAACACACAACCCTCTCTAGTATACTTGAAATTCAAGCATGAGAAGAGATGTCAGGAATGAAAATATTTCAAGCGGTTCACGATGTTCTTCATCTAACATTTTTCTGTGCTCTCAGTATAAGTTAAGCAAGCTCCCATATTAACCCGAAAAAAGAAAAAGAAAACGTAAGCCACCATGCCCAGTCACTGGTACAACTGATACAAGAAAAATTTACAGTACATGATAAATTAAACACAACTTCTTTTCAAAGACCTAAAGTCTAGAGTGGTGAACATAATTCTCCTGGGACATAATCAGATAGGTTGCAGAATCCCCAAGAAAAAACATACATATAGTGATAAGTGCATATTTTACAATTAAATAGGTGTAGACTTTGGTTTGGATTTGATTATATTTATTAAGATTTCATATCTATTTAATTAATACTTATATATTTTTCTCTGATCACTGAATTATAAGATAGAAAGGAATTTTAATACAAAATTTACATTTTGCAGAGAAAAAAATATAAACCAGATAGAAGAAGAAAAAAAGAAAAGAGAAATATATATATATAGATATAATATATAAAGGAAGGGAACGTGGGAAGCTAGTGTCACAAGGATATAAATATATACATGGAGACTAAATATTCTAGGAAGATGACGTACAGGACATGATTTTCAAAAGAAGGAAAAAGGGCACAGCAAAAGATAAAATATTATATATATATATATATATTAGAGTTTCACATCGACAAGGAAAAAAAGAAGGAGCTTCCACTTTGATTATAAATATTCCCTCCATCAAGAGGGAAAAGCATCCAATCACTTATCTGAGTACCTCAAAAATTCTCTCCGAGATATTCGGAGCCCATAGAAGCATTTTGAAAGCTGAAAGTAAAATTGTTGCGGAGTTCTACAATTTATAATTATTTCTTTTTACTCCTTAATTTTCTCTGCGACCATTTTTCATGATTAGGAATTTTATAATGGTGTTATTTAATTTTATTATGTGTTTCTAAATTACCCAATTAGGGTAAGGATGTAGCCCAAATGAGGAGCTACTTTTCTATTTTACTTGTTTTGACTCTTTGTATTTGTATTTATGAATATTTTTGCTTTTTCCAATTATATTTATTTCTCTTGTTCTTTATATTGATTTAATGACTGGCCACCATTTAATCAAATCTATGGATAATCTTGATGGACTGGGAGGTGAAGAGAGAATCTAGATCTAGAAAAATAAATATAAATAACTAACCTAGAAATAGTTCTAGAAATTTGTAGTGACTTAAACTATAGCTTCATAGTTTAATTAGTTGCTTGGGTATCGTGGGAACGAATTCAACGCCAATTAAAAAGGAACTAATAATTTAGGAGAACATTAGGATATTTTAGGAATAGTTGTCACTATAATTGATCAGAGTCAACTCAAAGGTAGAACTAGCAACCTGTAGGATGAATCCTAAATCCCAACGCTTCAAGTGATTGTGTTTTCATCATCATTATTTTCTTGATTTATTTTTATATTTTCATCAAAATTATTCATTTTATCTATTTTTTCTTGAACTATTAATTATTTAAATCAGTAAAAGTGTAACTTCTCCGTGGGTTCAACACTTGAAATACTCTGGATAATTTATTACTGAGATCTCGTACACTTGCGGGAGCGATCATATAGATGGGCCATTGTGTCCAAGGTTGGACATTAAGTAATGAGACATCTTTTACTTATTTCTCACACAAATTTTTACAAGCCAACAAATATTTACTGAGGTGCCAGATGTATACCTTACCATCCTTCGACATGAGGATTCAAATGACTAAACTCCATGATCAAAGTTTTCAACTTGCGTAAAATCACATCAAATTTATCCGATGTACAAGAAGCCAAAGGTACCATCAGTGGACAGCAATGCAGGTTGAATTTCTTAAAGCATATCAGTATACAAATTCCAAATAACACTGTCTTTGAGGCCAAGCAGAAATCCACAATATACTAAAAAGGGCAGAATTTTATAGGAAGCTTTCTTTACATGTAGCGGGGCAAACAAAACCCTGTATCATTTATACATATAAGTGGTCTTTTTGGGGTCAAAGCTATTGTGTTTCTAATACAGTTCACAGAGTTCAAAGAATTAGTCTAGGACACATGGAAAATGCACTTTCCAATTTATGTGTAAATGGGTCAAATGACTAAATGTAACAAACAAAATCTTTTTTTAACAAATCAAATCCTTTTCCAATTTATGTTTTAGCTCGTCAAAATGATAACTTGCAAGCCAAAAGTGCATTTTTGTTTTAATGAATGGTGACATGGAAAAGCCCTTTTCCCTTGATTAAAGCAATAATTGAGATATAGAATGAAATCCTCCAGTAATAAAACACGGTGTCTGAAGCTAATTTCTGATTGACATGTTCTTCATCTAAAGAATTTCAGTGTTCTATCCCTTTTTAAGTATTTCACTGCTTGTCTGCCAACTTATCCTCATTGTTGTTGATTTTTTGTTGCTACATAGAGTTGCAAGATTTTGCAGTTTCTACAATGCCCAGATTATTATGCAGAATTCCCCAGCAACCAATCTTCACTCAACATCAACAGGTCTGTGCGTTCTATAAACTAATTCTCCTTTGCACAGTCTCCTCAAGAGATCTATAACTACAAGATGAAACTCTTCTACTAAAGTAGGCCAGAAAGGGAAACAAGGGAGTGTCAAAATTCATGCTTGTTTGTGTAATCTACATATGATCCATAAATATGGCTGTCAATGTCATGATTTTGGTTGCGTTTCTTTCCTCTGATTTTTCCATTCTTTCTTTCTTCATCCTTTTCTATTCTGGTTATCTGCAATCATGGAGGCAAATTCCAAGCTGCCAATTTCACTCTATAGGATTGTATGTACTTCCCAATATGTTATCTTAAACCATTTTACATACACCAACAATACTCCCCAACCTGTTTAGGATATTTTCCCCATAAAACCATTTCACAGATACAATAAAACACAGAGTTGATGCTATTGCCGAATCAATATATGAGAATAAAAACTGATTATACCAATCATAGGTTTAATTCCAATCAGAGTTCGAATTCATATAAGAGAATACCAATCCACAGGCGGACCTATAGCACAACATTGGGATACAATGTCCTTTTAATTTTTGTTTCAGATACTTCGACACAACTCGTGGCAAGTCATTTACAAGATCATAGATCACAAGTAACTTGAGAATTTCAAAATTTTATTATAATATAAAACGATTAATAAACAGAATGTCAAAACACAACAAATCCAACATTGCAAAAGGGGGAAAAAAAACTCGCCAGAAATCAAAATGAAGAGGGAAGAAGTATAATAGCCAATTACACTCCATTCGAGCAAACACCCAAAGCCAAATTAAAATGAAGAGTTTAAAACAAAACAAGAACAGCGGGAACAGAAGACGCGGAGAAAAATTCAAATCAAGATTCAAAACACCAGATTGAGCAAATCAAACTCACCGTGGTCGTTAAAAAATCCCTAGGGTTCGTATTTTCTTCACTGCTTGCCCGAGAACAACCACAGAGGGCTGACAATGGTGGACGGCGTCCCACAGAGTAAGGAATGCTTGTTCGTCACTTCGTCGACAGACAGAACTGGCTCCGCTAACGAGAAAGGGTTTCATCATAATTAATTTTAGGAAGAATTTGGTAGGGGCTAATTGCCTCATTCTCATTTGTTTTTATAATTTTCTAATGCTATTTTTTTTTCCAAATAATTAACCTTGAATAGAATTTGAGGAGATAAATGAAATTGACTATGAAAATAAAATTGATTAAAACCATATATTAACATAAATATACATGAAAAAATAATAATTAAAAATAAATAAAAATTATGAAATGATAAAATAACAATTTCCTCTGTTGAAAAATGTAAAGTATTTTTAATTAAATTTCACTCCAATAAAGTAGTTATTTATTTTTAAATTAATCTTATCTTTTCATATTTACCCCTATTTTATAAAGTGTTTCACCCTACAAAAATATATAATAATCTATTTAATAGGGGTACTTAAAAAAAGTGATGATTATATCTTAAAAGACTCAAAATACTTTATATTTTTGAACATTCAATTTTTTAAAAATATCTTTTATTTTTGAACGAAAGAAGTATTATTTTTCAAATGTTTATATTATATACAAATATATTGAACATTTATTAGGAATAAAATACAAATTTTGAAAAAATAATAATTCATCTTTTATAAATACACGAACTTAATAATTATAGAAAAAATATCATAAATTTTATATTAATATTTATTAAATTATATTAGATCAATCTTATATTAAATTAAAATTTGTATTAACTTAAATAAAATCAACTAAAATTAAATTTTAAAAAAATGAACTATTGATTGTTATAAATTTAAAAGATTACTTGTGCTAAAATCTGTCAGTTTTTGTGAAAAATAAATTAGAAAATGAAATACCAATTGTTATAAAAAAAGAAAATTATATCAGTTGTTGAATTTGTGCATGATTTTCTTTTTGAAGGTGCCCCTCAACAATAAGATAATGTTTGGAAACTAATTTGAAAATGATAAAGCTCATACTATGGTGCTTTGTACATAGAGAGGGATCCAGTCTAGTAATAGGTGTCCAGTTAGATGCAACTAGAATGAGGATTTGATGCATTTTTTTTGTGATTGTACTAATGCAGTCAATTATTGAAAATTTGTTCTTAAAGAAAATGCTCAAGGGAGTTTCTTTTCACTTCAAAGAGTGAATTGGGTCAAATAAAATTTGAAACATGAATCAAGTTAAGCCTTCACAAGGAAAATCTCTTGGGCAACATTGTTTGGATATATATATATATATATATGTTGGGACATTTGGGTTAGTTGGTGTAGCATTTTATTTGACTTAGACCCTGTTTGTATTCCTAATTATGGTAGCTCTAGTTTCTTTAGAGCTTATATTGATATAGACCTAGTTAACAGTTGCTCCTTACAATAAGAATTAGAAAGGATCAAGGATAGATAATGTGGACCTCTTTCAACTCCACGTTGATGGCTTTGTTACAAACAATGAGAGTAGTGGATGTGGTGGGATCTTGTGAGATAGGAATAATAATTGGATTTGTGGATTTATCTACCAACTTGCTTCAGCTCCTCTAGTCATAGTTGAGCTTATTGGTATCAAACAAGGCCTACACCAGTGTTGGGTAAGAAAAATCTATCATATAGAAGTTTTCTTTAATTACATTGAGGCCATGAATTTGGCTTTGAACGGGTGTGATTACAACTACTTTTTTTAGAACTTGGTTGAAGAAGTTAAAAACCTTCATCTGTAGAGAGGGTAGAATTATTTTTAAGCACATTGAGAGGGACAAAAATAGGAATGCAGATTTTCTCACTAGATTATTGGACAACCTTGGATAATAGTTTTTGCTTCTTTAATCATCATCCATTTCCTAATTTTGGGGATGGAGGATAAGCCTAGTATTTATTTAATTTTTGTCAACTATTCTGTACTTTGTTTAGTTGTTAATTATTAATATTCAATTTTATTCAAAAATAAAAAAAGAAATCTGTCAGTTTTTACACTTCTATGATTCTACCAAATCAAATCCTGTGCCCCTTAGTTGCTCGACAAAATTGACAAAATTTCAGCCTAGTAAATGTATTTTTGATAGAAGAAGTCGACAAAATCCACAGGAAAAAGGGACAACGAAATCCATTTATGACAACTAAGTGGAATCAGTATGAGAACGAAGCATATGAGAAGAGAGGTTTTTTTTTTTTTTTTGGTATCCACAAACAAAACGGCTTTTTTTTTTACTGCCTTTCAGATCAAACAAAAAGGGGCGAATTGGGTCATGGCCTTTGCTTAAAGCCTTGGACCCAAAAGTGTGACTGAAGCAGACAATACAGCAATGACTTGATATATAATTCTTTAAGTTTTAAAACACAAATTATTTCTTAAATTAATCTAATATTTGAAGTATCTCAATGAATTGATATATTTATGTAGCTAATTTTTTCTCATGTTTTGAAAAATGAGAACAAATTAGTCATCTAATCAATTTATTTTTTATTAATTTGGTGCTTTATACTATATCTTGTTTTTTGTTTTTTTTTTAAGTCTTTGAATTGGTTTTTTAACCCAAATAATCACTACTACAAAATTCTGGATATAAGATGGTAAAAAAAAATGACAGTTAAAAAAAAGTCAAATAATGGTGAGGTAGATGATGGTTGGACAATATATGACTTAAATGATAGGTGTTTAAAACACCCCTCATTTAAAACTTACAACGTTTTAGTTTTTTAATATTAAAAAAAAAGAAAAATAGTAAACTTTAAATGACAGGTGTTTTACACCCATCATTTAAAGCTCTATAAGTATATGAGATGTGTTAGACACACCTGTCATTTATTGATTCTCAACATTTCAATTTTTTATTAAAAAAAATTGGATATTAAATGATGGGTGTTTTACACACCTGTCATTTAAAGTACTGCACATATATGATGAGTGTCTTAAATATCTATCATGTTTGTTGGAATAAATGACAATTATTTAAACAATTGTTATTTATTCCCTTTTAATTAATAGTTCTGCTTTTTTTTTTTAGTTCACGCTTGATTGTCTTCTGTTTTTTTCTTTTCTCCACTTGCACATGAAATTGAAAAAACTCACAAATTCTTCCTCCATTGTTTTCGTTGACTACCATCGATTGCTTCGATGTGAAGTCGATGCTATCATTCATTGTCTTTCATCATCTTGTGTTTTTCCTCTTTGGGTTTCTTTTCTCTTTGCTTGAAAGTGCTATCTCTTTGTTTTTTCTTCATTTTCTTCCATTATCCATATATTTTTAGATTATAAGAATGATTTATTTAATGTTGTAGATAGTTTTATTAGTTTATTTTTCTTGTGTAAATTCTGTTCATTTATTGCCCATTTTAGATTTGTGGGATGTCAAAAATTGTTTGTGTTTCATGTGTTATGGACTTGTGAATGCTAATAAACGATCTAAGTAGCCTTAGAATTATTGTAAGGATGAAAATAAAGGATCAAAATGGGATATTTTTAATTATTGTATTTTTTTTATAAACTTTGACTAATTTATTTGAATAATTTTAATTTAAATTATGTGCCTTGTTTCACCAGAGTAGTTTTATCATTCAAAACTATATATTGAAATATACTATTATGTCAAATTTCATTACAATTGAAGTTTATTTAGGTGATCGAAATTGATGCATGATTTCTCTAAAAATCAATGCTATTTTGTTGAGATTTTTACATTTGCTAAACAATGATGTTTTCTTGGATTGAGATTGCTAATATAGGATATGTGTAACCTTAGAATGATCAAATGAGACAAAAAGCATTGATTAAAAATCATGTTTATGATATTTTTCTTTTTCTATGATTTTTTAAAGAATTTTAAATATAATTTTATAATAATTAGAGTTGATTTAAAAATGTTATTTTGTGAGGATTTTGCTACCATTGTGATTGTTTATGATTGAAATTAGTTTGTTAAGTGAGATTTCAAGATTGAAAAAGGGGTCTGAGCTCAGGAAATACTTTCTCTATGCCGTTATGCATTATGATTCATAATTCATTAATTACTCTATATTATATGTAAAGTAGTCAATTTTTTATGATCTTTTTATCATTCATTTTCTCTCCATATTTATAAGTCACTGATCACATTTTTTGAATAATTTTTTTTTAGATTAAAGTTATGGATAAAGAATGGTTATCTACCAATCAATTAAGTAAAGAGCATTTAGATGTGAAAGAGTTTATAAAGTTTGCTCTCAAGCATGTAAAAGATCCTAAAAGAATAATGTACCCTTGTGCAAGATGGAGTCATTTAAAGCAAATTAGTGCATATGAGTTGGAAGACTATTTAGTGTGCCATGGAATTTATGAAAATTACAAGTGTCAGCATAAGCATGAAGAGAGTAGAGACGATAAGTGTACTAGTAATTATGAATATAAAGGAAGTTTGAATCAAATGATTATGGCACATATACTTATAAAGGTGATTGTCTTGAAGAAATAGCCAATGTGATTGAAAAGAAACTTGAGAATTGTCCTAAAATGTTAGAGATATTGAAGAGTGATGCATAGAAGCCCTTATATGCTGGTTGCATCGAATTTACAAAGTTGTTGGCGGTGTTGAAATTGTATAACTTAAAAGTGAGCAATGGATAGAGTGATAAGAGATTTATAGAAAATCTTACATTTATAAAACAACTTCTCCCCATGAATAACGAGCTTTCAAGGACTATGTATGAGGTAAAACAAATGCTATGCTTAATTAGCATGAGTTATGAGAAAATACACACCTATCCTAATGATTGTATATTATTTAGAAATAAATATATATCATTAATGGAATGTCCAAAATGTAATGCCTCATGCTACAAAGAGAATGTGAAGGGTTTAGAGAAAGCATTATGGTACTTTCCCATTGTACCTATATTTAGATGGTTGTACACTAGTGTAGAAAATGCAACAAATTTAACATGGCATGCAGATGAATGGATCAAAGATGAAAAGCTTCAACATCCACCTAACTCTTCTCAATAGAAAAAAATTAATTTTGATTACCCTGACTTTAGAGCAGAAGATAGAAACCTTTGTCTTGAATTATCTACTGATGGAATGAATCTATACGGACTTCAAAGTAGCAATCACAATATATAACCAGTTATTTTGGTAACTTACAACTTACCTTCATGGTTATGTATGAAGCACTACTACATAATTTTAAATATAAGATACCTAACAATATGATGGTTATAAAAAAAATCTGTTATATAATAATGAAGTAGGTGATGATTAGTAAATATGTACAAGTGTTTTAAAACACCTATCACATATGTATATTATCATATATGATAAGTATTTGAAAACTCATTACATAACGTTTCAAATTATATTTTTTAAAAAATAAAAGTAAAGATACTATACATGATGGATGTTTAAAATACATTTTATGATGGTTCACTTTCATAACATTTTAAAAAATAAAAAAGAAAAATATGACGGGCATTAGCATCACCGTCATTTAAGGTTTAGCCCATCATTTTTAGATTTAGAAGCCTCTTTTCTTGATCTTTCAGATCTGGAGTACTTTGCCGAACTAGCCTCCACCTCTCGAGTCGATCCTCTTCGTTTGCCGCTGGTCATTGCGTCTCACCTGCTCGTCTTGCCGTTTAATCAACTGCGCTTCACCGCCATTTTCGTTCAGTCAATCGTCGCCGCTGTTCAACTACTTGCTGATTCTATTCAGCGTCTCGTCGCTTTCAATCGTCTCCTTTATGTTCCCCTTCCTCTCACGCTCGTAACAAACTCTTCCCTATCAATAACGCCAGATTCATTCGATTCTATAGAAGACTGCAGACTTGAATGCTCCTCTTCATGCTATTGGCTTCAACTGTTTCATTCATTTCCAAAGGAAATCCATGATATTTCAACTTTGGAGGAGTTTGTGAGTGTAATTAAATCAATATCACTTAGGGTTTCTAAAACTTGTTTCTAGCTTGAGAAATTGGTTTATGGTTTTGCTATTTTCTGCAGAGTGTTGGAAGATAATCTGTTAGAAGGAACTCTTATTTCTAGTCTTGGAAAACTGAAGCATTTACACAGGTTTTCATATATTTTTTTAATTTTTCCTGTGTTTTCTAGCTATGAATTTGCAAGCTTCTTTCTGCAAATAATTTCTCAAGGACCATGCCTGAAAGTTTTGGCAATCTTATAAATTTATAAAAAATCACACTGCTCATAAGCTGTGAACAATACTACTCAAATCCGATACATGGAATTACCATATAGTTTAATCCTTAAATTGAGAGGATTTTGTTTAGCATAGCTTTGTTAACAAATCTAACTAAACTGTGAGTTACTTGTTCCTATGTAATTTGCAGACTTCTCAACGGCCATGAAATTTGATCTGCAACATAAACATTTTCCTATTACTGATGATGTCTTTTTTATTTTTTTGGTTTTAAATTTCTATCCCCAATTTAGGAGAATAACTGATTTGAATGCGACAACAATAATGTGATTTCCTAATATAGAGAATTTGAAATGTTTGAAACAATTGTGAGTTATGAAACCTCGTTTTTATATGAAAATCTGTTTCATGCATGTAAGGTTGTGTTGGATCATTTGACTTTAGAAAATTCCAGCCATTTGAGGCTACACACACACACACACACACACACACACGTAATTTGAGCACGTTGAGTGGAAGAGGATTTGGGCAAAAGTTCATAATCTTGGGTAAAAATAAATTCATACCTTGAAACTCTAGTTGTTTGGTGATTATGGTTTAAAGAAGCCAATGGTTTTTCAACACGTGGTTGGGAATTTGGAATATTCATTTGTTGTTTAAACTTGTATCACTAGCAGCCTTGGTTTGAACTGTTAATATACATGTTTATTGTTTCATAATTTTAGGTAAATCTGTAACATCCTGATTTTTTATATAATAAAGAAATTGTGGAATTTAGGTTTTGAGGAAAAAAATAATAATAATAGGAATTTATATTATTTGAGGCTATTTAGAAATAATATTATGGTTAGGTATTTAATTATGAATTTAAAAATTTAAATTTAAAATCACATAAGCAATATTTAGTTAAGATATAATACATAAATAATTTTTTTTATGTATGTGTTAAAAAAAAAAAGAGAAGGTAGAAGGAACAAAAAGAAAGGGGTGGAAGGTTGTTGTTTTTAAGTTCCACATTGGTTAGATGAGGGAAGAGAAGAGGTGCCTTCATGTATAAAAAGGAGGGGGTGTGTGCATTAGGAAGTATGAGAGGCTAAGATGCAATTTAGAGGAAATTGTAACTTTTGGCCCAAGAGTTTGAATAATTAAATTCAAACCTATAGTTTTTTTTAATATAATTGTGGGACCCAAAATCTCATTTTTATATTATTTTTCTCTCTTCCTCTCATGTTGCTCGGCGTCTTCTCGTAAGGGGGGATTATTTTTCTTTTTCTTCAGGTATGTTCTAACTTTCCTGTTTAGATTAGCATTTAAAAATTTATTTAATTACAAAATTAATTTTATAGTTATTTTTTAAATAATATTAACTTTCTAGTGATATGATTATTTTGTAGGATAGAGTAAATATTTTGATTAGGATTTTTTCTATAGGATAGTTAATCTGATGATATGATGGATTAAAAATATAGGTTAAAACTCTTAAGGATATAATAAATATTGTAGAATATTTTCTTGAGGTTGAAACTCATGTTTAAGAATTTTTGAGTTAAAATCTAGATCTATATGGTTGAATTTATGTGGAATTTGAGATGTAGGTATAAACCTCTGATTATTAAATATTTATTTAAATATGAATAGGTATTTTTGAGGTTATAGAAAGGTGATTTGAGGTTTCAGGATAATTTTAAAAATTTTAATTTATTTTTGGATGAATTTTTAGAATATAGAAGGATGAAATTGTGATACTAGAAGTGATTTGAGGATAAAAAAAATAGTTTATTAGGGTACGAGAATTTTAGAAAAGAATTTAGAAAGTAAATGAGGCATAAATCTTAAATTAGTGTTGATATGGATTATAGATCTAAGACTTTCTAACTCTTTAAATTAGAGTTATTTATTTTAATGTAAAATTAATATATAGTATTGTGAAATAATTATGTAGATTATATTGACAAAGATAGTGGTGAAAAAGGAGTTGTGAAGGGAAACTTGTTATTCAAGACACAAGGTAACCATTATTAATGTATTGTGATTGGTGTGTTTGTGAATGGTTATGTGTTGTTTTATTGTTGGAAAAATTATGAATTATTAAAAATAAATACTGTTATATACTTCTGTGAAATCATTGCCAAGTGGGTTAAAAATTTATTTTTGTTTATCATGATGAGATATTATTGTTCGAATATATTTCTGTTTGGATATTTGAATGATGCATGACTTGTCAGGGTATTTTAATGTATGGTGTTAATGGGAATTTCTGTTCGGTTAATTATTACCACGTGGTAAGCCCTCATTGGACCCAATGAGTGGCGTGTCGCTTGGTCCAACTCACCTTTGGCCGTGTGATTTGGGGTCCGAGCATGGTGAAAGGAGGATATAAGGTGCAGTCATGCAATTAAATACTTGTTCGATTTGTTTGAAAATATTGTTTGGTTAAATGTTTTGTGTGCCCACTTAGCAATCGCATGATTAGTTACATTCGCATGCATCATTACATATTAATTTTTGGTTACTGGAACTTTTAAGTCTCATTCCCCGTGGTTAATATTTTTACAGGAGCGAGTCCGACTGAGAAAGCACCAGAGGTGTAACTATGGTGTATGAGACACCATCTTTTACGTTGCCTCTTATTTTGGATTATACAATGTATCTTGTGCCAACTTAGGACATATCTTTTTGTGGAGCATGTAAACTCTAATCCTTTTTATTAAAAGTATTTATATGACCATGAGGATTATGTCTGTCCCTCATGGTTTTAATTGCCTTTTTGGATTTTAAAACTTGTGTTATGTCTTGGATGTATCATGGTAAGAAAATTTTCTACCATGATAATGGTTTAATAATTTGCAAAAAATCGGTCTGTAAGTTTTGAGGGTGTTACAAAATCCACATATCATATAGCTTGCAGGCTAAAAGAAATTAAGTTTTAAATCATGGATTGAGTTAAATTCTACATTATAGTTAAGAAATGATAATGATAATTGAAAGTAAGGGCTCGAAAGGTGACATTATTCATAATCCTATATTGTCAGGGGTGGCATACTTCTTGCTTATTAATGATTTTTTTTATTTTTAATTTAATCAATTTAATTATAATTTTGTAACACTTGTTAATACTATTAAGGATCATTGGATGTTGATTGCCATCAAAACCATTCGGCAACACTTCAAAAATATATTATCTCGATTCTCTTGAAAGGCAACCAGCAGGGAATAGATAAATTTGTTGGAGTTGATTATATGTAACTGCATAAAGCATGCACATATTTATTTGTTTATTTAAATTTCATACGAATGTATTTTTTACTCTTTATTTGGGTGATTGTGTTATACTATACTAACACAAAACAATCACTTCTAAGGTCCTTTATAAATTTAATGCAGCCTACACTTGAATATAATAAAGGTAATTGAAGTCACTTATTGAATTGAAATGTAATACATTAATACATATTCATCGATTCTTTAATTTATAGTGTCCAAAACAAATGAAAAATAATTGGATCGGGGCTTCTATGTCATGAGGTTCATGAAGGACATCATTATCCATAACAAGAGCATAATTCTTGAGATGTATGTCAACAATATTCCACTTTTAAATTACAAAAAAATTTAATGTATTAAAATTAATTTATGGTGAATTATTTATATATTACAGTACTATGATGATTTTTACGTTGAAGAATTCATGAATGCAGAAATAAATGACGTGATTAAAAATGGTGTTAATACATTTTTCAAGTGTGAACTCGTATAAAGAAGATTAATAAAACTTTTAGAAGAAGTAGCTAGGATGTTTATATTTTTAATAGCTAGTTTACTTTAAAAATAGTTTACTTTATAAAATTATATTTGTTTACTTGATATAGATTAGTTTAAGAAATGTTTATTGATTAATTTTGTAATTGAATACAATAAATTCTATTGATATTCAAATTTGAAATGACTGTTTACTGCAATTTTAATTTTCTTTTTGCAGAGAGCTGGTATAAAAAACAACCCCATATTATAAAAAAGATTATATAATAAATGACAGTTATATAAATAACCATCATTTATATTATAGTATATGACAGATCAATAAATTACCCATCATTTATTGTTACTTTAAATGATGGGTAAATGATTTACCCATCATTGAAAGTATGGCAAATTCTTTTTCAAAAATTTATCATGCTTTAAAAACAGGTAAATAATTTACCCATCATTAAAGTCACAATAAATGATGGATTTATCCATCATTTATTGTGACTTTAAATGATAAGTAGATGTCATTTATTATATCCTTTATGCACAGACATATCTAAAAATTATATTTTAAATGATGATTATATAATCGTCATTTATTGAGAGACTTTAAATGTTAGCTAGATAAATGACACATATTAACTGTCATTTATGAGCTAAAATAATGGTTATTTATTTCTTTTTTTTATCGTAGTGACTTACACTTCTTTTCATTATTTGCATAGCTGTTATCAATATTATGTTATCTATGTCATCAAATTTTAACAGTTTTTACTCCCACTTTAAACAATAAAAAACAAATTGATTATTATTGATGCAAATTTGAGAGATCAAATCGATAAAAAATAAAATTGAGAGACCAAATTAACAATTGAAGCAAACTCAAGGGACTAAGATTCATTATCTTTTATTATTATAATCAAATAAAAAATGATATATGTTTTTTTATAAAATCTCTACAAAATAATCTATTTTATAAAACCTTTAAAACTTTCAAGATCACTTATTTTTTTAATTTTACAAGACCCCCCTAAGTTTCTAACTTTGACTTATTTTATATATAATAAAAAAATGGTTTTTTTCTCACCTATATTTATGGGATAAAATAAAAAAAATTTGTGATAAAAATGAAATGATGGACTTATAACTATGGCCAAAAAAATTCTTTATCTTAACTTATAAATAAGGCCGGAGTAATAATGTAAGCCTTGGCTTGTTTCCTCCTCTTTTCTTGCTACACAAAATATCATATTTTAATGACCAACAGCCGCTTGGATCCAGATCCAACTTAACCGGATTAAATTTTTGGAGGGAGCGCACTTGGATACTTGAGCTCATGCTAAAGATCATATGTTTTTATTGATTCATCAAGATTTGAATTAGGTATTTATACTTGATACAAGTATTGAGTATCCTATATCATTTGAAATGCTGAAAAATATAGATTAATAGTTTTGAATTCATATTTCATTTGATATTAATAAATGAGTAACGGCTCAGATGGTAAAGGCACTCAATACTTGTACCAAGTACAGTCACTCAATCCAAATCCGATTTGTCATGTCATGGAAAACTAGCCCTTACTTACCCAAAACGTGTGATGAACCTAAACAAAATTATTAGATGGGGCAATATTTATGCTAAAAATAAATATAAATATTTTTTAAGAAATATAATTCTAAATATTAATTAAATAAAAGTAATATATAAATAAATTATATGAGAAGTTTAAAAATATATATTAATTTCATTTGTATCATAAATTTATTTTTATAATAAATATATGAGTAACTAATATTTTGAATAGGTATGCATAATAATTTTAAATAAATGTGGGCAATTGATTTTTTATGAAAGCAATTGTAAATTAAAAAAGAGGCAAATGCGGTTTTAATAAAAAATTAAATGTAATTTTTACTCTTCTTGTGGAGGCAATTGCCCTCTCTTTGCTTCAAATGGGTACGTCCCTTCTGTGGAATTGCCATATCAAAATTAAAAAAAAAAACTATTTAACCATTAAAATTTATTCTGGGAAGGTCTGATAAGATCGAGAAAAAGAACAAGAAGAGAAAGCCGCCAGAACAGAAATAAAAATTTTTTCCTCTGTTTTTTATTCATGGATACTCGAAAGTTGAAACTTAGAAACCTATTCAATATTCATTCTGATTAATACAAAAAGAAAAAAATATTACTGTGACAATAACCAATGAACTTGAATTCATATATTAGCTAATCTTTCATTCAGCAACCTCAATCAGAACTGATTTAACTAAAAAACGAGAATATCGTGAAAAACGTTGGACAAGAAAATTATAGAGATTTGTTCATTGCAAAGTTTCAAACATGAGACAAACCATAATCAAACAATGAAACTATTTTGGTCGAACATCAACAATCAAATTTAAACCATAGAAAATTTACAAAAAATATATATAATATATGACTCTAGAAATTACGAACTATGACTGAAGCCAGCGAAAAGCAGAAAGTGACCCATTGTGAGAGGATTAATCCAACAATTGTATGCTACGCGAAGAGCCATCTTCGATCTCATCTCCATCTTCTGAATGCTTCAGTCAAAGAGTAATTAGGGTTTATATATCAAACAGGGATTGACAGAAAATCAGAAAATGGGTGTGTGTGCATAAGAGGAGAGATAGGATCAGACAACGTAACGACGTCTTTTTATAAAAAAAAAAAATCAAAGAGGAGTTTAATTCAGTGAATAATTATCATTATCATTATAATTATATGGATCTAATTAAGGGACAATATCAACGTATTAATGAGGGTAATCTCTTGATTCATTGTGGTTTATCTGTGTGAATTCAATGTGTATCTATTTAAATTAGGAGATCATGATCAAATATCGTCCATATTATCTCTTTGAAATATATGTGTCCATATTTTATGACCGCAATCTGGATTTAAATTTAGATTAATTCTTCTTCATTTTGTTTTATTATAAAATAAATATGAAACTTGATGATTTTTTTTGTCAATGGTATAACATCACCTAAATAAAACAATAATCAATTTATTTAATTTGAATAATCCAAATCATCTAATCTGGACATTTTACTTGAAATATATGCAGCTGTGACTCTTCGGGTCAAACGCCAAAAAAACAAAAGACATCAAGATACATGTGGATGAGACTAAAAGATAAGATTTGATTTTTTTTTTTAAATCTTTGGGCTAAGGCTATTATTTATCATCTTTGTGACCAAAATTAAATTTCGTACCAATAATAACCAACATGCGATGATTTTAGTAAAAATAGGATAGGATATGGTATGCTTAAATATGAGGTTTTGAGTTTGAGTTGTAGAAAATAATTTTTTAAAAATTACTTCCAATTAAGATAGACAATACTCGGAGCTTATCTAATCAGATTATCCTATCAAAATAAAATTGTACTAATAAAGTGTTTTGAGCCCAAAGTTTTTTTCAATAAAAAATTCTACTGGGCCCCATAACATTTTTTGAATAGTTAATTCTTTATGTCTTATAACAAAAATAATTATTTATTGTTATAATGATTAATTAGACTATATCTATATTTGGGTACGTTGAATTGTACTAGATTTGTTCTATTGTTTTTATTCAATAATCTTGAGACTAACCTCTAAAAAAAATTTCAACATTATTAAGAAGTTTTTTTTTCTCCAAACAATGCTCTTCATACACATTTCTAAAAAAATTCATTCTACTTTTCAACGCTATAATAATCTCATCAAATTTGATGAATCTGTTCATGCGTACACATTGCTGATAATTTAAGTCAAGCTCAATGAGTCAGTTAATTTAATTTAAGTCAAGCTCAATAAATAAATTTGACAAAAAAAATCAAGTTTTATTTGTCAATAGTAGTCCTATATACCTCACCTAAATGAAACAAAAATCAATTTACTTAATTTGAATAATCCAAATCATCTATTCTGGATACGTGAAAAATTTGCGTATGTTACTCTTTCGGTCAAACGCTAAAAAAAGGGGCAAGACTTATGCGCATGAGACTAAAAGATGCGATTGAACATTGTTTTTTTTTTTAAAAAAAAATCGTTGGGCTAAGGCTAATATTAATCATCCTTATGACCCAAATTAAATTTTGTACAAATAATAACCAACATGGGTTGGTTCTAGCAAAAATATGATATGGTATGTTTAAATACGAGGCTGAGTTTTAATCCATATAAATATAAAAAATAATTTTAAAAAATTACCTCCAATTAAGTTGGAAAATGGTCAAATCTTATCTATTATCCTATCAAAATAAAGTTGCACCAATAAAGTGTGTTTGAGCCTAAATTTTTTCTTAATAAAAAAGGTTCTATTGGCCCCATGAGCATTTTTTGAATAATCATAACACAAATAATTCTTTATTATTATATTGATTAATTAGACTGCATGTATATTTGAGTACATGCTGAACGGTACTAGATTTGTTCTATTTTTTATTTGATATCAACATTGCCGACGACCTTGGGACTAATTTCTCAAGGAATGTAGTGTCATTTAAAATTTTTCCTCCCCAAACTATGCTCTTCATGTATAAACTCCAGAAAGATTCGTTCTACTTTTCAACACTATAATAATCTCATCAAATTTGATGAATTTATTCATGTGTACATACTACCAGTAATTTAAGTCAAGCACAATGAATCAACCCAATAAGCTTGAAAAATTTTAGGATTGAGCTTAAGAAGGTAAAAATTTTCTTTGCTTTGGACTTATTGGGGCTTTTTCTTTACTTTGTCTGAATAAGCTCAAATAAATTCAAGCTAAGACTAAAATTGAATAGGCTCAGTTCACATATCCAATTTTTTTATTATTAATAAAATGACATTAACCTTCATTTTTTTGCATTCACATACCATTTCCCAAACTCTCAATTCGCACTTTGCTCTCCTAAATAAAATTTCAATGTTGAGATAATAATTGCTTGTTTTGAATATTATTTTTTGAAAATATTAAGAAAAAATAAACATGAGAGGTTACTTCATCTATTTTCAATTTAACTCTTTCAATGATTGGTCTAACATTAGTAAGGGTAGGGGAAAAAGGTATGTTGTAATATTATTTTGCTTGAAAAATCTTAATTTTTGAAGGTAAAAATTAAAATTGGCTAAGAAAAGAGAAAAATAAAATAATCTTTAAGAATCTGAATATTTGAGCTAGCTTAAATAAGCTCAAAAGCCTAAGGTGTTAGAAATAGGCTTGGCTTATGGGCTTTTTATGTGTTTAGGTTTTTAAAACTTGGTTCAAATAAGGCTAACTCGAATTAATCTACCTAGAATAAATAGGCCCATCTAAATTACTAGCTCTATGACATAATAATATAATTATAAAAATGTTAAGAAGTATAAAGTTATAATAACAACATGCTGAGAAAATTGAAGAGAGAGGAATATGGATCAAACTCTTTTATTATACAATCACAATGATTACACAATACAACATTTTTTCCCTTGAAGGATTACAAATATTATCATAACCCTTAACTTGGGTGACGAACAAACCCCAAACATGAGGACTAACCATGAGATAAGGATCATGTTGACATCCTTCTTCTTTTGGTAGGATTTCAACTTCCTAACCTCTAGAAACAATATGGCACCCTTTTATTTAGATTTAGGATACCAATTAACAAATGTGATTAATGCTAATCATACATTTATACTCTAATACATCAGTGGTGTGGACGTAAATTGTGAGTTGTGCCTGAAAGGATACTGTCCTTAAAAACTATTCTGGCACTTCGAGATGACAGATTGGCAGTTCTCTAGGATTAAATAAGCACTTCTTGCACAATGTAAGGGCATAAAATAGCAATACTAATAGAAATAAACTCAGATGAAGAAGAGAAGTCGGAGGAGGAGATGAATGCCTCAAAAGCTCAAGAGGTTGGCTTCTTGTTCAGTCCGAATGCATGCCTATATATAGGCCAAGATCTTGGAAGAATGTTGGGTTGCATTTACAGGATTAATTCACCGGTTACACAAATGTAAAATACATTTAAGCATTTGTCTGAAAATGTTGGGGGGATAAACATGTTTAGGAATTTATACAACTGTTTCACGAATCTGTTTAAAGATAAAAAATGCTTTCGGTTTTAATTTAAACTTTAGACAGTCAGTAAGCTTATGTAAATAAATATTTATTTATTTTTGCAAAAATAATCTGGTAAAAGGAATCTAGTGCCTCTTAAACTTGCGCATAGGGGAGGCGAATCAACTGATTTCAACTGCGATTGCCTTGAGTTGGCCTATTTCGTGCGCGCGAGCTCACTTTTCCTCCAAACCCATTTTACTAGCCCATTTCATTTCTTAGCATTTATACACTAGGAGCACTCTTCATTTAGGCAATGTGAGACTTTTGACATATACACTAATACTATAACAATCCCTCACATGTGTCAAAAGGATATGCTTTTATTTGAGTTATTCACACGGAGGATAATCACTTTGGATTTGGTGTCTTTTGACTTGAACCAAACCTAGATTAATAAACAGTAATGCATAAAAGAGCCGGTGTAATTTTGTTATTGAACTAATAGATCTTGAGCGTGTACTAAAGGTCTTATTAATCATATTATACTCTCATAGTCTCTATTGTTAATGATAGTTTTGCACGTTATCGGCCATGTGCATGCTTGGTTTTAACAAATGCTCTAGAGATTTTACCACGATCTCATAAGAGCAGCTCTACTCCACATTTGTATAAGTGTTTCCATCAAGTGTATTTGCAATGAATACACCATCCATAAAGACTATGAAAACATTAAAAGCTTTTGCCAGCCTCCATTAAATGCATTCTAGCACTTTCTCAAGCAATAGAAAGGGACAAAAATTCAGTGCTAGCAGAACTAACAAGTGACTTGTTCTTACCCATTGAACCTTCTTTATGGGATCTCCAATCACACAGGTTAGGTTCCACCACTGTTAATTTCAAACAGACTTAAGTTCCAATCCCTTTGACGTTTCAATAATAAATTTCTTCCCCACGGGCTTAGTTAACAGATTAACTCTAATTTTATATAATCGATTGAGATGACCCCATCTTTAAGCAGCTGCCTTATAATATTATGTTTCAATCAAATATGTCTACTTTTGCCATTAAAGGTCTCATTTTCAGCTGTTGCTATTGCAAACTGGCTATCACTATGTAAAGACACTGATGGTGTGGGCTTTTCACCTATTGGAATACTCGCTAAGAAGTTTTCAACCACCCAGCCTCAATTACAGCCAGCTCCATGGCAATAAATTTAGAATCCCTTGAGGATTTTGTATTGATTGTCTGTTTTGTAGACTTTCAGGTTATTGCACCACCACTAAGAGTGAATATATAACCACTAATGGATTTTGTCTCTTTTAAATCTGAGATCCAGTTAGCATTACTGTATCCTTCCAGTACAGCAGGAAATCTATTATACAATATACCATAATTTATGGTACTTCTCAAATATCTTAAGACTGTCACTAGAGCCTCCCAGTGTTTACTACTTGGACAGTAGGTATATCTGCTCAATCTGCCTATAGCATAAGCTACATTAAGCCTGGCAAAATTCATCAAATGCAATAGAATCCTAATAATCTATGCATACTCAGATTGAGTAATTGGGTCACCCTTGTACTTTTTTAATTGCACACTCGAATCATAAGGAATACTTAGAGGAGCATCTTTAAGATGTCCAAATTTTTTGAGAATTTTCTCAACATAATGTTCTTGAGAAAGCAAAATTCCATTTTCATTCCTTATAATTTTTACACCCAAGATTACTTGGCTTCACCCATATCTTTCATATCAAAATTTAAAGAAAGAAATTTTTTTGTTTCATTAACAACATATATACTAGAGCCAAAGATTAGCATATCATCCACATATAAGCTTATAATCACATAATCATTATTTACAAGTTTTGTATAAACACATATTTCTTCTTCAACAATAGAAAACTACCATTTGTCAAAACTTGATCAAGTTTGACATGCCATTGCTTAGGTGCTTGTTTTAAGCCATATAAAGACTTGACAAGTTTACAAACTTTATTTTCTTGCCCAAAAATTACATATCCCTCAGGCTGTTTCATATAAATTTATTCTTCCAAATCACCATTCAAAAATGCTGTTTTAACATCCATTTGGTGAAAAAAAACCTTGTAAATTGAAGCCAAAGTAATAAGAACTCTTATAGAAGAAATTCTAGTTACAAGAGAAAAGGTGTCAAAATAATCAATATTTTCTTTTTAAGTAAAACCCTTAGTTACAAGCCTTGCTTTATATTTATAAATTGAATCATCTGAAAAATATTTTTTCTTAAATATCCATTTACACCTAATAGCCTTAGCTCCTTAGGGCAAATCTACTAAAACTCAAGTTTTATTTTTCTTAAAAAATCAATTCCAATTTTAATTGCTTCTTTCCAAAACTTAGCATAAAGAGAAGATATAGCTTTATAAAAATTTAATGGTTCATCTTGCACCAAATAAGTATAAAAATTATCTCCAAAACTTGTTTCTTTTCTTTGCCTTTTATTTCTTAAAACTAAATCCTCATTTGAATTTTGTTCAAACTCAGAATTTTCAACAGGTTTTGAAACACGCTCAATTTTCAAGGGAAAAATATGTTCAAAAAATTTAGCATTTTTAGTCTCAACAATTGTGTTTTGGTCTAAAATATCACTTTTCAAAACTAAAAAAATGAGAAGCTACACTTTGTTCAGCATACCCTATAAACATACAATCAGAAGTTTTAGAACCAATTTTTCTCTTTTTATGATTAGGCAATAAAACTTTTGCAAGATAACACCACACTTTCAAATATTTTAAATTCAAGGTAAACCTTTTCCATAACTCATAAGGTGTTTTCTTTGTTTTCTTATGAGGTATCCTATTTTGTAAAAAATATGCAGACAAAATAGCTTCACCCCACAAGTTATCAGGTATAAAAGAACTCACAAGCAAAGCATTTATCATTCCTTTTAATGTTCTATTTTTCCTTTCTGCAATACCATCAGACTCGGGAGAATAAGGAGGTGTTTTTTCATGAATAATACCTTCTTTTTCACAAAAATCATTTAACAAAACATATTCTCTTCCTCTATCAGGTCTAATTCTTTTAATCTTTTTATTAAACTAATTCTCAACTTTTGCTTTGTATAATTTTTTTTTCAAAAGCCTCATCTTTATTTCTTAATAAGTATACCTTAGTATATTTTAAAAAATTATCAATAAAAGTGATATAATATTTTTTACCACCTCTAGTCATGGTTTGTTTTAAATCACCTAAATCAGTGTAAATTAAAGATAGTAATTCAAATTTTCTTTGACAAAAAAAATGAGGTTTTTTACTTTGGTTTCTGCACACACTTCGCATTCCCCAAAATCATTGTTTTTTATTTTAAAAAGTAGTCCAAGTTATCGCATCCTATTTATATAACCTTTACTAGTGTGACCTAGTCTAGCATGCCACAAATCAGAGAAATCAATCATATAAACAGGCATATATTTAGAAGATGCAGTCTTATTCATTTCATCAACATTCAAAATAAACAGTCCCTGATTACAATACCCTTTCCCCACAAATACATTATTCTTTGTCATTACAATCTTGTTAGATTCAAATGTCACTTTAACCCCAGCTTTTCCTAACAGAGCAACTGAAATTAAGTTTGCTCTAACTTTAGGCACATGCAGAACATCATTCAGAGATAGAGTCTTTCTTGATGTGAGCTTTAAGACCACTTTTCCTTTTCCTTAAACTTTAGTAGTTTGGGAATCAGCAAGGTAAACACGGTCTTCCTTTTCCGTTACAAGATCATAGGAGGTAAACATTTCTCGGTTAGTACATATGTGTCTAGTAGCCTCAGAGTCTACCACCCATTTCTTCATATCAAAAATCAAGAGAGCTTGAGACACCATTACAGTTAAGGCTGTGCAAAAGTCTTGTGGTTTGGTCTAACTCAATTCAACCCATGAAAACCTGGTCTTATTTAGTCCTATAAAATGTTAGTCCTATAGGATCAAAAAGACTAAAAAGATAGGACTGATTTTTCGGGCAAGACAAGACTAGAGACCAATTATCTAGACTAAATGGTCTGGTCTAGTCCTATATAATTATTTTAATATAATTAAAAATAATTTATAAATTATTAATTAATAAGTTAGTGAATTAGTCTTACGTTTTGCATTTACATGTAAAAAAAAAGTCACACACCAACAGTGTCTAGAAGTCCAGCTTTACTTCAAAACGCAGGCACAGGCGTAGCCACATACTTACTCGAGTCTCAATCCACAAAACTCATTCTCAGTTTCTCTACTCTCCAGTGTGCCGAAGCCCTAGCCCCTGCTTCCTCCAGTGCGCCACCACCAACCACCGTCAATCGCATCACCTGCCCTTGCTCTCCAGTCTCTATCACCCCTGACCTCTGATTCATTGCTCTTCCTTCTTTATTCTTGCTTGAGCCATTCTCCTACCCATCACTGCTCCACTAGTATGCCACTACCATCAGTCCATCTATCATCACCTCTCTCATCTGATTCACCATTGAGCACGCCACACCATCACCCTACCCTTGCTCTCCATTACCCCTAACCTTTGATTCACTGTCATTCTCACATATTTGAGCAAGCAATTGCCAAGTACGTCCTGTTACCCATTGCCCACCCCTGCTTTTATTTTTTGAAGAAGTTTCTTATAAAGGTTTCAGTTGAAAAGTAGATTTAATGTATTGAACGAAGTTTGGCATTTCCTTGTTCTTCTTTATTTGATTTTTTTTACTTAAAAAGTAGCTATAAATATTTCTTGTGCTGACCTAAGTCTGGCATATTCTTGTTCTTTTTTCCCTTATTTTTTTACCTGACTTTGCCTCATCACTGAATCTGTGAAAAACTATTGAAGTAGATATGTTTTTTTCCCCTGACTCTACCTTATCACTCTACACGATCTAGAATTTATTGAAGTTTGTTACACAGATTTGGATTGACTTGCCTTAGAAGTTGTTTAATATGGATTAAAATTTGTTACACAGATTTGGATTGACTTACGATAACACAACAATTATCTAAAGTTTTTTCTCCATGTCTGTGTTGATTTGTTTAAAGGACATTCCTATGGGATGATTTTTATTAGTAATCACCTTATCAATTATGTGCTCTCATTTTTTAACTTTTGTGTTCCTTGCTATGATTTTGTGCTGTTATAACTTGTCCATTTTGCTTCCTTTTTATCATTGTGCTGTTATAACTTGTCAATTATATGCTCTCAATTATATTTTATTATTGTGAAGTGATGGATATTGAGCAAACATCTAGCATTGACCAACCTCAATCGTCTCCTTTCACTGGTGAAAATGTGAGTTCAACTCCTTCTGGACTATCTTTGACACCTACTCCTCCTCCTCAACCCCCAACTACTATGGAATGTCCTCCTCCTCTTACAATTGTAACTGAAAGTGAAACTACAAAAGGTAGTAGAAAGAGAAAAAATTCTGCAAGAAAGGTGTTGAAAGTGTGGGAACACTTTACTAAGTTACCATTGGAGGAGATAAATGGAGAAGTTAGAGCTGCATGCAAGTATTGTAATTTAGATTATGCTTGTGACCCAGGCAAGCATGGTTTAATGTAACACTTGCCCCGAGTATTATCCAAAAATTACATAATTTAAATAAACTAAGTGTAGTTAAGGAGTTGATCCTCTAACCAACTTAAGAAATAAATTATTTAAAACCTAAAAAAAATTATACCTATAGCGCATAGAAGCAAGCTAGACGAAAGTGAAATAAAAAGATGCGGTCATGACAGCATTAAATTGCTGTCATGACAGCCCTCCTGGGCTAACTTTCGGGAGGTTCCGTTCCATCATTCGACCTCCGATCGAAGTAATTTTAAATCTTACATGTCACATTCAAAAGGTACTATAAGTTTACCAAATTTCAAAAAGATCTAACGGTCAGATTAAAAATTAGACATGTTAAAAGATTAGTTATTTTTGCTGTCATGACAGCTAAAAAAAGCTGTCATGACAGCACCTCGGGACTAACTTCTGGGGTGCACGATTTCATCATCCGACCTCCGATCAAATAAATTTCAAAGCTCACATGTCACTTTTAAATAGTACTATTAGCATACCAAATTTTAGAAAGATCCAACAGACGGATTAAATTTCACGCATGTTGTAACATTATCAATTAATGCTGTGATGACAGCACTTTTGCTGTCATGACAGCTCCTCCAGAGCAAATTCCGGAGTGTGCCATTTTTTCATCTGATATTCGATCGATGTGATTCCAAATTCCACACGAAGCTTATAAAAGGTTTTACTTGTGGCCCAAATTTTAGAGAAATCCAACGGTCGGATTAAGATTTGGACACCCGGATGTAAAAGTGCAGGTTTTTGGTAAAAACTATTTTCAAAGTTGTCCAAATCTCATCCTAATGGTCACAAGCTTGTGAGAACACTTTAGACACATCAAATAGGACTAAAAACACCTGATAGAATATTTAAATGGTAGAAAAACCCTTTATACCAAAATTTGACCACTCGGGTGTCATTTCTCAAAATGGACCCTAAACCCCTAAAATGCACAAATCACACAAGAGTAGTCAAAAGCTGTTCCAAATATCATATACACATATGAATACACACATTAAACATTTTCACTTGGCTTAGAGATCTTTGTGGGGCCCACGCACCCACTCTCTCTATTCAAGGTATATGTTTACCTATAACACACTATTTGCAATGCAACCATTTTGTATTTGCTTGTGGAATTACATATATACCAAAATAAATATTTTCTTGTAGTGAAAACTTGGTCTACTAAATAAATTCATCAAAACCACACACCATAGCTAAGTTTCCTTGCTACAAGTCTACAAGCAGACAAAAATTCATACACAAGCCATACAATCCACACATACTCACGCACATATACATAAACATATCCTACTGGCACCCTAATCCTAAATACATTACAATAGATTTGCTTAAAAGAAAGGAGTTGCAGTTTTTTACAATTCACAAACAACCCTTAGCTTTGCTCCTTTCCTCGTCCTCCACTAGTTACTTCGCCTGGACCTAGAATATTGAAAAGAAAGGGGTGAGACAACCACAGTCTCAGTAATAGAGAAATCTACATTGATTATTACAAAGTAAGCCATAATCGAATAAACGAATAATAAATTCAACATAGTATATAATTTAACCATTTAAAATGCATGAATGTGTAACGTAGACCGGTATGGCCTTTTATGACCAACAGAATGTCCCCTGGCACTCTTTAACTCGTAGGTAAACCTTATACCTACTTGTACCTCCACAGGCACAAAACATCATCTAAGGTATAATCTAATCCACCAAACCACCTATGCCCCTTCGACGTGAATCCTGAGCAGTCGAAGCTAACTCCTTCTCAGAGCCAGCCCGACTTACTCTCCATGTAAGGGCTACCTTGGCCTAGGTACTCAACCTCACACTTCATATGTTGGATTCCCTCCCCCACTGAGAGGTGTCGAACACTCAATACACTAATCACTTTAGTGCACTGAGCCCACAATACGTAAGGCAATACTGAGTACTGACAGTGTGCCATAGAATATCAAAAGTCTACACCTTCTCATTGGTGAACTCCCACTGAGATCATGCCTTTTATTTGTATCTACCTTTCCCGAGTATTGACCACTTCAACACTCTAAGGTAGTATAACATTTGTAAACCTCCCTTAAACGGTTCCTTAGCCTATCTAAGGTACCTTACTTAGTTACACTTCCTTAAGTGCAACTTCTATTCCTTATGATTAAAATACATGTAAACAAATCTCGTTTCTATAAAAACATTATTGTTAAAAAATTAGAAAACATATTTGCACTATAATCAAAATAGTACCCTATAACTCCTTATAAAGCACATTTAATCTTTTAAAACATGTAATGCATGATAGCCAGTAATATTTATTCAAAAATAGCTAAAACAAAGTAATAAGAAATATAAATTCTTCTGTTACCTCAACTCTTTGGTACCAAAAGGGTTCCTCTTGTACAAAATAGGACTCGGCTTGTTCCTTAACTTTCGAACAAATTCCACCAACAATTCCTACAATATATAAGTGATCCACATCACTTATCACTTTATATATGTGTATATGATTTTTTTTATAGATGCTTCAAGTGTTATTAATACTAAGGAGATAATTATTTGAAGATTTGTTGAGTTTGTTTCTGTTGAAGCTAAGGAGATAATTACATGACAGATGTAATATAGTGTTGAACTTTGTTGAGTGTTTTTATTGAAGTTATATATTTAAATCATTTAGGGTTTAGACTGTAACTGAAATATTATTTTCTTGATGTTAGAAATCATTATGAATTTATTATGATTATAAGTGTTTTTATTATCTTAATTGAGTTTATTAGGTTGAAATAGATTATTGCTTATCATAGAGAAAAAAAAAGAAAGAAAAAGGCCAAGTGAGTATTGGACTAATAGAACTAGTCTCCCAGTCCTATGAACCAAGTCTAGTCTTGTTAATATTTAGGTTTTCATAGGACCAGACCGGACTACGGGTTGCTTAACCCAGTCTTTTTTATGAAAAGGACTAGACTCCAGGTTGAAGTCCAATCCTATCCAGTCCTTTGTGTAGCTCTAATTACAGTTATGATGTTGTCATCATTGTCATTATCTCGTTGTACTAAATTTACATTTGGCTTTCTAGGCTTATCATGATTGTTCTCTTCCTACATTGTGCTACATAGTTTCCTAATTTTCTACAAACAAAACAGTCTCCTCTTTTCTTGAAAGAGGGGTTAGAAGCACTGGGTTTGTAATTAGATTTCTTATTCTTTTTGTTATCTTTAGTTTTAAGGTCATACTTACTGCACGTACTACCTTATGGTTGGTGTCTTCAATTATAATGTGACTGATCAGGTCAGTCAAGGATAGTTACTTTTGTTTATGTTTCAGTTGCTGTTTTTAATCATTTCATGATTCTGGCAGCTTCTCAATTAGGATTCTAGTAATAAACTTGTCAGGAAGTTTGATGTTTTCAGCATAAAGCTCCTCCAGCAGCTTGTGATATTTATTGATTTGCTCCTTCATATCCTTGTTCTCAATCATCTCCCATTTATAATAGTTTCCCACAACGAACTTTTATTTGTTGGCATCCTCAGCAGTGTACTTTGTCACCAGGGACTCCCATATCTTACAAGCTTCTTTATAGACACAGTAGACAATGAACAAATCATTAGATAAAGTGCTAATGACTGGCATACCTTGTTTGCATGAGTCCATGCAACTTTCTGAGCTTAGTCAGCATCAGTAAGAGGCTTGGATTGAGCAAGAGCAATAGCTACACCATGCATATCAAGAATGGTTAAGACTCGTTCCTGCCAACATTTGAAGTTCTTGCTATCAAAGACCTTTATCTTTGATATGTCTAGGAATGGCCTTAGCAGGGGGACTGCAATAGCAGCAGACATCTTGATCTCCACTCGAACCACTAGGCACATCCTTGGGGATGGCATTCTTAGCATTATTGGATGCCATTTAGTTTAGTTAGTTCTTAAGATTGTCAGCGATGTAGATGTAAATCGTGAGCTACTTGAGTCATGCTCAAAAAGATACAATCCTTAAGAACTATTCAGGCACTTTGGGATGACGGACTGATAATTTTTTGGATTAAACAACCACTTCCTACATAATGCAAGGGCATAGAACAATAGTACTAACAGAAATAAACTCAGATGAAAAAGAGAAGTTAGAGGAGGAGATGAATGCCTCCAAAGGTCAAGGGGTTGGCATCTTGTTCAGTCCAAATGCATGCCTATATATAGGCCAAGATCTTGGATGAACGTTGAGCTACATTTACAAGATTAATTCACCAGTTACACAAACGTAAAATAAATTTAAGCATTTGTCTGGAAATGTTGGGAGGACAAACATTTTCAAGAATTTATACAACCATTTCAAGAATCTGTTTAAAGATAAAAAATGCTTTCGGTTTGAATTCAAATTCCAGATAGCCAGAAAATAAGGTTTTTCGGTAAGCTCATGTAAATAAATATTTATTTATTTTTGCAAAAATAATCTAGTAAAAGAAACCCAATGCCTCTTGAACTCACGCACAAATGGGGTGAATCAATTGATTTCAATTATGATTGCCCTGAGTTGGCCTGTTTCATGCACGCCAGCTCACTTCTCCTACATGCCCATTTTATTAATTTATTTCATTCCTTAATATTTATATACTAGGAGCGCTCTTCATTTAGACAATGTGGGACTTTTGATACACATACTAATACTACAACATAATATTCAAACATAACAACTCACCAAAAAATGGATAATAATAAATTAAATGTTTTAATTAAAATACAAAGACTAACATAATAGAAGAAAGTGTGTGGTATGGATGGTAGTAATACGGGCCCCTCAAGCATCATTTAGGAGGTGTGTATGAAAATCATTGCTTGAGAGATAACAACTACTTAAATGGCATTTAGATTTTTTGTGAGATTAGTCTCGTGCATGTTGGTTATGAGGATATATATCATAAGAAACTAAAAAAACAAATGAAAAAAAGGACAAAAGAAAAGGGAAAAATGAGCTTAGACAAATTGACACACGAAGGATAACAATAATTAATCTTATAATTCAGCTGTCTGCGCCAGGCCCGCGATATGTCAAACACTTTTTCTTTCTAATTTTTATATATGAAATTATAAGAAAAAGATTATAATATGCGTCCTTATAATTTTATGAAAATTTTAATTTGGACCTTAGGCTTTTTTTTTTCTTTTTACTAAATCATTAATACTTTAACCTGTTATTGGCATCAATCCTTCTACTTATAGCCGGCTGTTAGACAGAGCATGAGCCCCGTTAAAGAGACTGACTTGTATAAAAAATTTAACACGGTACTAAGAGCGATCGGGGACAAACAACAAAAAAATCAAGAAAAAAAAAGGAAAAAGAAAGAATGAAAGATGAAGGAGGAGAAGGAGGTTAGAGCCGATAATTTAGGTCAAGCCCGACGGGCCAATCCAAACCTACCCGAAAAATTTAGGCCCGAGCCTAAAATAATAATTTTTTATTGTTCTGGCCTATTTGGGAGGCCTGAGAAATTTCGGGTTCGGACTTGGCCCGAATACCCGAATAAAAAAATATATTTTTAAAAATATATATAATATAATAAATATTAATTATTTTTTAAGTTTTATATCATTTTATTTTAAAATATCATATATTTGAGTGTATTACTATAATTATTTTAAAAAAATAAAAATATTATATTTTCCTATTTTTATAATTTTTAATCAAATAAAATATCTCAAAATAATAATTAAAATATATATTAATATTAATTTTTATACTTTAAGACTTAATATTTTTTTAGAAAAATTGAGTCATATACACCATTTTCTTGTCCAAAAAATTATATTTTATATTTTTATAAAATAAGATAATTAATTTTAAATTAAAAATAATTTTAAAAATAAAATTTGGGTATGTACAAATTCTGGTTCTACTACTAAACAAACATAATAAATAAAATAATATTTTTAAATAATTATTTGATTATCATCCATGTCAGACTTAGTTAAAAATTAAGAATGAACTAAAATAAATACCCTTTGTATATATGATATAAAAGGTTAAAGAAAAAATTCAAAAAAATAGTATTTTACCCATAATTAAATGATTTTTTTATATAATATAATGATGGCTATTTTCTCATATTCTTAAAAATGAAAAGTACAGTTTATCTAATAGTTGTTAAAAAATTTGAACTAATTAGGACAATAATTTTAAATTAGTGGTCTAACTGTAGTTAAATTGAGATTAACTTGATCATAATTAAAATAATATGATTCAATTAAAATATATAAATATTTTTATATAACCATAATAAGGGAAATATTTAAATAAATAAGACATCAATTTACAAGTAAAGGAAACATTCATGAATAAATTGCACATAATACAACAAAATAGTAACAAAGCTACTTGAGTACTTAACTACAAAGTTAATAAGTTATTATTTTTTATTCCTTTTAAGTTAAAAAATATTTTATGCTTAATAAAATTATTTAAAAATTAAAATTGATTATAAAATAAAAAATATTTTTAAAAAAGTTTTGGGTATTCGGGCCGACCCAAAAAAGCCTGAAGGTGTTAGAGTCAGGCATGGCTATATAGGCTTTTTAGAAAGAGTAGGATTCTTTAAGCTCAATCCAAATAAGCCCAGCCTGAATTGAGCTCGACCCGAATAAGCCTGGCCCGTCCGAATTACCGGCTTTAAAGAAGGTACAAGCTAAGACCTAAATCCTCTGAATCTAAAAATGTATAAGTCTAGGCAAAAAAAAAAGAAAAGAAAAGAAAAAAAATGAAAAAAAGGTAGTAGAATATTAGAGATAAAAGAAATCTCATATTTAAAAATTACTCCAAAAAATGCCTAATTAGCGAATGATGAAATATTATTAAACAAGGATAAGTTATTCCAACTTATTCTATTGCTAATCTGCCATAAATTTTCTAGTAGACTTATTTTGTTACAAATTTTCAAACTAACCAAAACATCATTATTACGTCACCCAATAGATTGATGCCACCTCACCATCACCTCACCACCACATCGGCATTTGTCACTATCATGTTAAATATTATTATTTTCAATCATGTCATGGTTAAGACCGAACTTGTAGCATTACACCCCTTAGTACCTTTGTGTTCACCTTATTATTAGTTAAGTTGAAAGGAATATTTAGTTTTAATTAATAAATTAAATATATAATATTCAACCACACACACATATTAATAAATATATTATTTAAATTTACTTATTTATTTAAAATTATATTCATTTATTAATGTGGTAAAATTAATTTATATATAATAATTATTTCTATTATATTTTATTTAAAAATTATTTTTGATCATAAATTTAAAATTTAATTGAAATATATTTTATTATTATTATATATTATATTATAATTTGTATCTATATAATATATAATATTTTAAAATTTTAAATTATTTAATCAATACTTTTTTTATTTTTATTTTTATATAAGAATAATTAATTATACGATTTGAATTATTATTATTATAATATAAAAATAATTTAAAATAATAAATTATTTGAAATTATAATTTTTAAATTATTTTTTATAAATTAAATAAATATATGTTATAAATAACAAAATAATATTAAAAATAATTTGTGATAGAATTATAACAAAAAGTTTTGTAAAAAAAATTTGTCACAAATTCTATCACAAAATTAGAACAAGATATCATGAAATTACCGATGAAAATTTTCATTGGTAAATTCCATTGTTAAATTATTTTTGATAGATTAGTGAATGAATAATGACAAAATTAGCAATGGAATGTTCTATTGCTAAATTCTATCTCTAATTTAGTGATAGAAATAGATGTGGATTAGCAATAGATTTCCATCACTAAATTCTGCTGCTAATTTGTTTTTTTTTTTTCTCGTAGTGTAAATTTAGAATATATCTAATTAAATAGTTTAAATTATTAAAATAATGAAGGTCGAATGAGCGTAGTTGGTGCAATCACAAGTAAGCTCGCTTGAAAGTCACACTTTTCCTTTCACTTTGAGAAACAGATAACCACCAGTGAGCTTCTTCTCCTTTGGGGCCAAAAAAAAAAAAAAAAAAGAACAGAGTATGTTAGATGGAATAACATGTGCTTTGAAGAATGAGAAGCAGAAGCCAACATCATAAAGATTGAAGAACACACTTTCTTAACTCTTCGTCTGAAAAACCACACTACACGACAGCGTGGCTCGACAACATTCCATTCCCTTTACAGAAGATAAATTAAATATTCTCCAAAAAAAACTAACAAATTTCTTTGTGAAGGGCATTAATTTTTCATCGATCTTCGTATGGGGAAAACTATGAGTCTCTTGTAAGACATAAGAGAGATAACACCTTAATACCATTAAAAAACGGTTTCGAGAAATAGATTTAAATAGTGTTTAATATTACTAATCAAATAATAGTTCCTTTTGAAATACCATAAAATATTATAAAATATCCAATAGTTGTTAGCAATGATGATCTCATAATCACTTTGTAGCCTGTAAAAGAGATTGGTTTAAAATAGTATTTTGATTTTTTATATGGTTAATAAATAACATTAATATATTAAAATTTTGAAAAAATGACAATTAAGGACCCTTTAAAAACATTAATCCCAATTAAAGATCATAATATTTTGAAATCCTAGTTAAGGACCATGGTCCTTAATTGAGATTAAAAATATAGTCTGTGGGGTGAGATTCACTAATGCTACTTGAGAATTTACTAACCCAAATTGAGAAAATTGCTAACGTATATTGTGAAAATATGAAACCTTACTTAAAAATCGATTGTTTAACCAAAAAACATTTAAACAGAGCTTGTGAATTATTTTATTTTAGATTTACTAACCTAATTTGGGCATTTATATAAATTCATTAATAACAAAAAAGTCTTTAAAGATTTCAATGAAATTATAACATTTCAAAAGACCAAATTGTCTTTTATATATTTTAGAAAAATTTTATTGTCATTTTCTCTTAAATAATTGTTCAGGGGGATTATTGTCCTACCTTTTATTGGCACTTCTCAAGGGGAAAAAAAAGGGATAAATTAGGTCTTTAAACTTAATTTTTTTTAGTCCAAAAGTGACATTTCATTGAAATCTTTTTGTCCATACCATCATGCTTAGAAGGTCGAAAAATGTGAAATAGAAGTCAACCCGTCATCAGAAACTTCTCTGTATGCCGTCATTGGAATACCATGCTTTGTCATTGCCGATTCACGAGCCGCACGCGCCTACTGAAGGTTGAAGATGCTAACATCATCAGCCACATCATCTCCTCTAACCGATTAATGACAAGTCAGCCATTTAGGATCTGCCATGTGTCACTATAGCCACATCATCTTGCCCAGTCAGCCCTTTTCAAAATTATAGTTTGACCCTTAAACCTTTCAATATTTTCATTTTTGACCCCTAAACTTTTTGAAATTCCATTTTGGCCTTGAATCTTTCCAAAAAATTACACGTTAACCCCTATACTTTTTGAAATTTTCATTTTTACCCCTTTACTTTTTGAAATCCCCATTTTACACCTATACTTCTTAAAAATTCTCATTCTATTCCTATATCCTTTCTACATTTTCATTTTTTGCTCCTAAATTTTTTCAATATTCCTATTTCCCCTTAAATTCACCAAAATTCCCATTTACCCTATTTTTTTTCCTACAAATTCCTTATCTTAGCCTTAACATCTAACAAAATGCCTCTAAGATACATGAATGTGAATGAGGTTGAGATGGGAGAGATGAGACGTAGGATACAAGAGTTGGAAGCTATTGTGAAAATACAGCAAGCTTTGTTAGACAATAATAGAGAAAATTTAGAAGGAGATTTGGGAAGCAGCAATTTGTCATCCATTGACAACCGTTGCTGTCCTCCATAACAACAATTTTGTCTCAATGACATCAAGGTATACATTCCTAGATTCGAGGGAAGACTTTAGCCAGACGAGTTCGTAGATTGGCTTCAAACTGTTGAACTTATATTTGAAAATAAGGAGATTCCAGATGCACAAAAAAGTCAAGATTGTTTCCCTTAAACTCAAAAAACATGCCTCCATTTAGTGGGAAAACCTCAAATAGAAGCGAGAATGTAAGGGGAAGTGCAATATTGAGACCTGAGAAAAAAATGAGATGCCAGCTTATCAAGAAATTTCTATCAGACCATTACTATGAGGATATCTTTTTCTAGCTATAAAATCTTTGATAGAGGTCCTTGTTTATAGAAGAGTATACTAGAGAACTTGAACAACTCATGATGAAGTGTGACATTCGGGAGAAGGAGGAGCAAACAATAGCTCAATATCTTGCAGGCTTAAACATTGATACCAGCCATCCAGTCCAACTTTAACAGTATTGGATTTTAGATGATGTAATCCATCTAGCCATGCGAGTTGAGAAGAAGGCACCCAAGAGAACACCTTTCCAACTCTCAAGCAAGCTGAAATCTAGCACTATACACAAGCCACCACTAAGTGCCACGAAGAAATCTAGCTTTAAAGCAACTAAATGCTTAAAATGCTAAGGATTTGGTCACATTACTGCAGATTGTCCTACTTGTGGGGTTGCCACTATTAGGGAAGGGCAAGTATTTGAAGCACTTGAGGAAGATGAGGAGGAGATTGAGTCTTATGAAACTGATCCAGTGTATGATGAAGAGGTTATGCTTGCAAATCAGGGTGAAGCATTGGTAATTAGATGAAGTTTGCATACAACTATAGTTAAGGAATAACCTTAGCTATGACATAACATTTTTCAAACTTATTGCATTGCCTAAGGAAAAGTTTGTAATGTCATCATTGATAATAGAAGCTATGAAAATGTAGTACTGTTTGACTAGATAGTGGAGAAATTAAAGTTTCCAACATAAGACTATTCACATCCTTACAAGCTTCATTGGCTTAATAAGGGAAATGATGTAAAAGTCTATAAACAATGCCATGTGATTTTTTCCTATTAGGCATAGACATTGTGATGAAGTTTTATGTGATGTTGTTCTCATAGATGCATGCCACCTTCTTTTGGAGAGACCATTGCAATATGATTACCATTCTATTTATAATGGGGGTGCAAACACCTATTCTTTCACAAAAGATGGTGTCAAGTTCACACTAGCACTTTTATTGCCCATTGAATTAGCCAATCTTTGAGGGAATCTAAGCTATTAGTGTCTTTGATGACTAAGGAGGAGTTCAAGGTGACAAAGTTTGAAGCCTAAATAATGAATTTCATTATGGTGCTTGAGGTGAACGATGAGTCTACCAATTTGCTAGGAGTCATGCCTTTATTATTTGAACTTTTAGACGTAATATCTGATGAGATACTACCAGGGTTGCCACCTATTTGAGACATACATCACACCACTAACTTTGTTCAAGAAGCAGTCATTCCTAATAAGCTTACTTATAGGATAAGTCTCCAGGAATATGCCAAAGTCTAACGATAAGTTTAAGAGTTATTGAAAAAAAGTTTGGTTCGAGAGAGTGCCAGCCCTTATATTGTGCCTGTTCTTGTAGCACCTAAGAAGAATGGGATTTGGAGAATGTGAATTGACTACCGAGCTATCAACAAGATCACTATCAAGTATTAATTTTTGATACCCTGGCTTGATGGTATGTTAGACCAGTTGCATGGTGACACTATCTTTTCCAAAATTGACCCTCATAGTGGATACCACCAAATTAGAATTCAACCAGAAAATGAGTGAAAGAATACTTTCAAGACCAAAGATGGCTTGTATGAGTGGAATGTGATGCCTTTTGGGTTGATAAATGCCCCTAGCACATTTATGTGCCTGATGAATCAGGTATTGAGACCCTTCATTAGCAAATTTTTTTGTGCCTTTTCTTATAATTTTCTTGTGCTCCTTTTTGTAATTTTTCCCAATCCTTCTTTTAATTAGAAACTATTAGTGCTACATTCAGTTAGGAATGTAAACATGTATGTTCCATTTCTCCTTTAAACTTCAACTCATCTCTCTTTTACACTAAAAATTAATAGTGACTGGAGTAGTTATGATTGACTTTGTCAGAAATAGAGACTTAGTAGATAGTGGTAATCTACCTCCAAAACTTCCAGTCGCTCCTTTGTTCTTATTGGCCCAACTCAGTTGATGGATATTCTCATTGAATAATTTCACCAGGCTCATAGCCTTGAGTAGATTCTCAGGCGTTCATGCTACAACTTCTCGTCTAATATCAGGTTTAAGCCCCCCTACATAACAATCCAACAAAGCATTTTCTGAAATTACCTTAGAACAGTTTGCTAGAGTCATAAACTATTGATGGTATGCATTGAGAGAATCATCTTGTACCAGCTTGAATAGTTACGACCTTGGGTGTTTAAATTGAGTAGGCCCAAAATGAGCCTCTACCGCTCGCGCTAGACTATCCCAAGCTGTTATCAGATTCGACTTCAACATCATCTAGAATCACGGTGCAGCTGGGCCCTATATGTGAATAGAGGCCAGGATGACTCGTTGTGGTGAGGTCATCTGGTAGAAGGCGAAGAACTGCTCTGCATGAAAAATCCACCCATGAGGATCGGTGCCCATCAAAACGGGGAAAATCAATCTTTATCTGCCGTTGAGAATATTGATTGGAAGATCCTGATAAACTCTTAGGCTGGCCATGTGCAGTCCACTTGACTTGTTCCTGGTCGCGATGTATCTTTTCTACCATCTTGACTAAGGCCTTCATTTGAGTCTCAAGTTTCTCAGATTTTGGGTCAGAGTTCTGTAATAATGAGTCTAGAACCATTTTCTTCTTGTCTATCTTTGGATTAGGTGCTCGTAAGAATTCTCCAAACCCTGTTTCCAAATGTTCTAATCTGGTGTTACTCGCAGTCTCTAAACATTCCAATTGTGTGTTGCCTTCAGCTTCCAGTCGGTTTACTACTTCCCTAAAAGTCTGCATATCATCGGGTAAGGTTCGAACATCATGAGTAAGCTCCTTCAGTCGAGTGTTCTTCGCCATTCTTGAGTTCGAATCTTAACGAGAGCACCTTTGTCACACACTCAAAATTCAGAACAATGTAATTGGATAATTCCTTCTAGTATTATTAACGAAAGCGAAATTGTCACAGCAGATTACAGAAGGAAATGCAGAGAAATTCAGAAGGGAAGAACAGAATGAAAGCAGAAGAAAAGGGTACAGATGAGAGGAGTAACAAAAAGATAACAATCCATCATAATCATATCATCCAATCATTGCCTTTGCCCCTGTTTCAGTACGCGACTATCCTTTTGTAGCCTCTCGTAACTTCCACGTGACTCGTCCAGCATGAGTACTGCGACGCAACATTGTGGGTCCCTCCATTCGACCAACTGGCTTTTCAGCCTGCACATCTATATTGTCATCCACGCTGAGGTAGCGTGTGTGTGTCTGTTTAACTCAACAAAAGACTAAATAGAATTTCATCCAGAATTATTATGAATGTATAGCTCAAACATTCCAAATCTATTTAAGGAGTGTTTGCATTGATGAATTTGAATTTAAATTTTAGATTATTTAAAATCTTTTATTTGGATAGTGTAAAAACTTTTAAAAGTTTAAAGGGAGATGAGTTGAGATTTGAAGAAGGAATGAAAATTCGAAAGCGACAAACTTAATTACCTCTATTCTTCAATCAGTAAAAGACGAGAATGACAAATGAAAGGAGCAATGAGAATAACAAAGACACTGTTAGTGAAAATGTGAATAAAACAAGATTGTTGGAGTAGGTGAAATTTCAAATAACTAGGGTCTATAAGGAATTTAAAATTAGAAAAAAATTATAATAAAACATGGATTTGGATTTGATTTGATGTATCCAAGTGAAGGATCTGGTTCAAATTCAAGTACAAATCTAAATCTTCATGCATACAAATACACCCTTAGTGGAATATTTTAGATTAGATATGGTAATTTGAGCTGGGCCTAATGGGTTAGCTCGAATAAACTTGAATTAAGATTAAATTTTAGAGTTTAATTTTTTTTTTAACTTTAGGCTTTATTTGAATAAGCCCTGAAGAAATTTGAGTCAAGCTTGAACCCACAAGGCTGAGCACGAATGCTCGAATTCTTTTTTATTATTAATAAAATAAAACTAAAATAAGATAAAAATTGAAAATATTTTTTTAAGATAAAAATTGAAATTAGCTAAAAAACTAAAATAAGATAATATTTAACAATTTAAATATTCAGACCAACTTGAATAAACTTGAAAGTCTAATATATTAGGGCTAGGCTTGGTTATACAAATTTTGCTATATGTTTAAGTATTTTAAACTTGATTCAAATAAGTCTACCCAAATTACTAAGGGATTAATATGGACGCAAATTATATTCCATTGAAACTAAACGTACCTTTGGTGGATATAGTATAATGCTTAATGAAATATTTAGGGAGGCAGTTATCTGGGTCGTTGATCCAAAGCTTCCTATCAGTGTAAGAGGTTCCCTTGACGACAAAGTCGCCAGAGCAACGTCTTAATTCAAGTTGTTTGTCTTGTTCTTTGTCTTGTCGTCACTGCAGAAAACCTCGAATCCAGTCCCTTGATAGCCGCAGCTCTCAGTTCTTTGATCATCTCTTAGCTTGAAAGGGAAATGAATTGCAGGCCACGCATATACTCCACAATGATTCCAACCGCAAGTTGGAATGTTTCTTGTCGTGAGATTATGGAAATAAAGGAAGAGAAGCAACAAAAGAAAATTAGAACCAAAAAGGAAAATGTTGAAGGCATCCATCTCAATGTAACTTTGATAGATTATTTTCTCAGTCTAAGGAGTTCCAACTCATATCATACTTTCACATCCAAGAAGTCTCTATATAGGGGTGTGTGTATATATATTGGACTAAAGTTGATGTTGAAAGTTACACATCAAATAATATTGAGCTAAATAACTAATATAAAATCATGATGCGGTGTTATTTCACTATTTTTGTCTGTTTGTCCTCTCCCATTTTGAGGTAACAACTTTAAAGTTTTGAATTAAGATGTAATATCTTCTCACTGCTCTTACCCATTTGTCTTCTCTCCCCATTTTCAGTAGTCACTACCCATTCTAAACACTGGTGTGTATATAGATTTATAATTTTTTTTGGTTGAACTACCTATTTAGGTTAGATTCCAGCATTATCGGGTAATATAGATGGTGTTTTATGCATTCATGTGGACTTGAACTCAGTACCTTGTGTTTAAGTCGTAGTGACTTTTTATATATATACATGGTGATAATATTGATAGAGGGGGAAAAATGAAATATTTATTTATGTTATATAAAACAATTAGATGTTGACTAATATTTTATATCATGCAGTTTGTTGACTGCTTACCATTTTGTTCTTTGGGATAGCGTACAAATATGTCCGGTCAGTTCATGCTATAATGGACAACCATACAAAGCTACAAATATGGAGACATTTTTTTGGCATGGTTTTAAAATTTTTAAATTGAATGAAGAGTTACAAAACTTCTAAGAAATTGTTGTAAAAAAACTCTAGATTTTCTTACATGTCTGAGAAATTAGTCAAAATCAATTTATGCTTTTGAAATTTCAAAATTATTTTTAACCAAATCCCTAACTATAAGAGGAGATTGTTTAGTTCATTAGGACGCTAATTATTTAGTTAAAAAATATCTAAATATTACCAAAATAATATCTAAATAAAAACAAAAACAACAGGAAGTATAAAGTTAAAATTATCTAAAATAATTAGTTTTGCAATCTTATTTTAAATAAATGGAGTTAGATGTAAGGTGTCAAACTCGTGAGTTTAAATAAATGCATGATAGAAATATAAATTTGGGTCATGAATTCATAAGATTTTTCTTTTATTAATAAATAACTATTAAAATATATGATTGAATAATTGAAATACAAAATATGACCATATATAATTTAATTTAAATATACTTTAAATATAAAAAACTGAAATTAAATCCATATACATTGATAAATTATCATACTTAACATAGAAATTTCAAACTAGTGCAACTTATTTTTGGTATTTCTTGTTATCTTTTTTATTAATATTAAGTTTTACTTTTTAAGTTTTATTTTTCTTTGAACAGAGTCCTACCATTTATATAAACTAAATTCTATACAATGTACACTTGCTAAATTTTTTTACAAAATCAATGAGTTTAACTAAGGTTGTATCTAATCCGAGTTTATAAATGAGTTAACATAATTTTATAAGGTAAACAATGTAAAAACAATAAACTTGAAAAGTCAACTTCAGATGCATATTAAGCTCCTATGACTTATCTTTTACTCATTTTATTGAAAAATGTAGGGTATTTTTAATCGAATCTGACTCCTAATAAAATAGTTACTTCTCTTCAAACTAACATAGTATTTTTATATTTATCCTTTTTTAATAGGGTGCTTCGCTTTAAAATAAATATAAAGTGATTTATTCTTAGGAGCATTTTTTTTAAAAAAAAGACAATGATTATATCTTGAAACACTAAAAATACGATATATTTTTTGAATGGAGAGAGTATTATTTCATATAAGTTAACATGTTTCAAGGCCTTTCTTATAATTAAACACTTTATTAGGGGAAATTGGTTCCTGCAGGCCATCATGTTATTTTTGCTTTTTTTTCTGTTCACGTTGGATCCACTAGATCATGCTTCCGTTTGTAGTATTTTTATTTCATTATGTTCCGTATTTAAGTCTCAAATATATTTTACCATCAACTAGCTGTCAAATTGAGGTCAATCCACAAATTGAAGTTGGATATGAGGTAGGTTTCATCCCAATTCCCAAAGAGGCTTCAATATATATATATATATATGTATATATATAAACGTTGGATAGTGACTTCAATTATTAATTTATTTATGTTGATACTATCAACGGAAAGGGGAAAGAATACGGCTAGGTGGTTTTGGTTATAGTGGGCACAAATATATACACAAAGTTGTGAAAAGAAAACGCTTATGTGTTTTGAACAATGCTATAAAATAGTGGCATTATTCCAATAACAATCGTCAAAAGAATATGACAATCTGATCAATATATATTTTTAGCACTTCTCCCTCTTTCCGTTGAAAATATCACCATAATTAATTAAAGGGTAAAAATGAAAATTTGACCTATAGACCCAGGAGTGTAATGCATTTTTACTTCTAAATATTTAAAAGTGTGGCAATCTCTCTTGTTTACTTTAACTATTAGTTAACTAAAAAATTATTGAAAAGGGTATCAAAATTTATGGGGAAAAAGGACTAAAAGAATAACAAAAGATGACCCAAAAATTAAAAATTTTATTTTTGGTCAATTTTTATGATTTTTAAGTCTTTATCTATAATTCTTTTAGTCATTTTCTATAATTTTTGAGATTTTTTTTATAATTTTTTGGTCAACTTACCAAAAATGGCTGGGGAGATTGCTATGATTTTAATATTTAGGAGTGAAAATGTACCAAAAATGAATTTAGGATCTTGGATACTCCTAAGCCTATAGACTAATATAGTTGAATTGCCATTTTACCCCAAATTAAAATCACGATCAAACATTTTATATATATGAAAGCTTCTACGACCAGAATTAAAATTAAAGGAATGCATTCTTAAATTATAACCCAACTTATATCACTTAACTCTTGTATTGGCCAATCACACTAATCAAGTCTCTAGCTAATGGCTACCTTCAAATTTTCTTTTTCACCTTCTAATTCTCTCTTGTTCCTCCTCTTTCTTTTATTGCTTCCTCTGATCACAACAGGAAGCACTAATTTTTGCTCTTGGGATTCATGTGGAAGATCATATATTCAACCTCAGAACCTAATATTAAATTTCCATTCATGATAAGAGGAGAAGGTGAAAGCGAGAGGCGTGGCTATCCAGGGTTTGAGGTCTTTTCTGGTGGAGAGATGAAGAATCAGACATTCATTGATCTCCCAAACGCTGGAGAATTCGCCATCGATCGTATCAGCGATCATCTTTACAGGCTTATGCTCAAGGACCCAGATGATTGCCTTGCAAAACGCTATCTTATCCAACACACCTTTCAGGTTTATAGCTTGCCGTCTAGTGTTTGAGCCATATTGTGAATGTTTGTGGCTGAGCACCTGACTAAGGTCAAACCTTAGTCCGCATGGTTGAAAGTAATTGTTTTATAGTTTCATATTTCTTGCTATTTTTTCATTAGGTTAAAGGGCAATTTAGACTTTAAACTTGTTTTTTTTTTGTATAATATTGTTTCCCTCCAACTTTTTAAATAATATAATGTCTCCCCTACCATTACTAAAAAAAAAGCTAATGTTGATCATTAGTTAACCAGAAAATAATATTAAAATTACATAAAAAGACAAAAATTTTTGGGTCATTTTTTAGTGAAGTAACTGTCAAAGTAAATATTTATCAGCAATGGGGACAAAATTGCAACATTGCCCTAAGAAAAAGTTTAGGGGCCAAATTGTTATTTAATCCCTTTTCATATAATATATTGTTTTTTATGATTATCTGGTTTCTTATGACTTTATTTTCTTTAACATACTTCCAATTTCCAATTTTTTTAATTTAATATTATGTAAAAATAATGGAAAATTTATTGTTATATAATTTTAAAAATGATTAATTTTTGTCCCAATATTAGCCTTTACAAGGAATGCATTATTTTGTATGGTGATAATTGTATTTTTAATAAAATTATTTTTCATGTTTTTAAATATTTTGTAAAAATAATATTGCTGCTTGGTGTATATATGTAATGTAGTATTGAAATATAGAAAGCATTTGGTATCACCGTATCAGATAACAGAACTTAAAGTATGACTCAATGATAAAAACTATGCAATGTCACTTCATTAACATAGAGCAATAGTAAATTTTTGATTGTATGTATTATTCTGTATAGTTATGATGGTTATAACAATTTTATTTTTTTGTTATCATTTTATTCTTTGATAGACCTTTATTTTATTCTCTAATAAATCTTGATAGATTATTTTTCCTTGTACAAATATATCTCATATTGGATATAATAAGATAAGTCATTATTCTCACAATTTTTTTATTGTTTTCCCTCTATTTAATTTGGTGCTTTTGGAACTTCATGGTAACTGAACCCATCAATTTGCCTTCCACCATAATTACACAGAATAATATATATAATAAAAAAAATTTAATATTGCCCTATGTTACCTATCATTAATAAAAGTTAATTTTGATAATTAATTGATTAAAAATTATAGAAAAGAGAAAAAATTACAAAAAAGAATATATAATTACAGGCAATGACCCAAAAATTATAGAAAAAGACTGAGAAAAGAATTTCTCAATCTTTTTCTATAAGTTTTGAGGCCATTTTCTTTAACATTGTAGTCAACTAACAATTGAAAATAACATTTATTAATAGTAAGGGTCATATTACACCGTTTTTAAAAACTAAAAAGGAGAATTATATCAAAAATGAGTTTTGAGTTCTAGATGCTCTTATAGCTAAAGTTGAGGGAAAAATTTGCCATTCAACCTATCAATAAAAATATATACATATATATATATATATATATATATAAATTTGGGAGAAATTACAAATGACCATGGATAACATAATTGCACTATTGTAGTACATGAATCTAAAAACATATACAATCAATGGTCCCTTTCCCAATTATAATAAAAAAGAATTATTTTAAAAATTACACATCCTTTTATTTAAAACTACATTTTAAAAGGAAAACTTAAATATTACGTGCTTTATAGTTTGTATCGATTTTTAACCTAACATTTATAAGCACATCCCCCCATTTATTCAGTGGTCATAAGATTAAAATAAATTTGATCGAGTTGGATCAGAATTATCCCAACCCAATTTTTTTCTTGTACAAGTTTAAAAGATTTTATTTAAAAGGTTTTGAGTTCATTGCAATTCAATCTAACCAGTGTTGATTTTCACAATTCTTTCCAAAATAATGAAAGATGTGAATCTTCAATATATACAAATTCTAAGACCTTTATACATGTACACCTATATAGAGATTAATTATAATCGTTGATTAATTAAATAATAACCTAAATTTGAATGAATGTTGTGCCTGCTGGTGAAAAAGATGAAAGGACATGAAATAGCCCATTTGGTTCATTGAATCATAAGTAATGTAATGGAATGTAAAGGTAAGGAATGGAATGGAATGGAAGATGATTACAAGATGTTTTTTGGTATGATATTAGAAAGGTGGGAACTAAGTTAATTTTTTATATTTATTTTAATGATTATAAAAATGAAAAGACTGTAATGCCCTCCTAAATTTTTTTTTTCACCTCTCATTCCAACCAAATTTCTTCCCTTCCCTGCAGCCTTCTTCTCCCAAACCATAATTAACTCTAAAATCAATATGCAATTGAATTCAAAAGCAAAAAAGCAAATCTTGATTTTGAACTTAGCACCAACTGTTGCGAACCAAAAAAAAACCAGATTTGCAAAAAAAAAAAAAAACATTATGAGGGATGACTGAGAGAGAGAGAGAGAGAGGCTAACTGGTTGAGATTGAAGCAAAGAGCGAGAGATGATGGCAATAATCACCTACCCACAGGGATACTGCTACAACATCAACCAACATGGAGGAGGGAGGGGACGTTGGATAGTCTTGAGAAGCATGAGGAAGTGGGGAGGGAGGTGGCGGTTGACAGTAATGAAGAGGACGGTGACGAAGGTAGAGGAGGTGTCGAAGTTGCAATCATAAGCGGAGGAGAAGCATGAAGATGAAAAAGGAGAGGGAGGGATATTTGAGTAAATTCATGACAAGGAATGGGGATTACATAGGTTTTTTGATGTAATCCTCATTACCACATGTAACGTAATCAGGATGCACTCTACAATGGGCTTTACAATACAAAATGGCAACCAAACAGTCAAGAGGTGAGAATTGCATCAGAATTGCATCCAGATTACATGTAATCCCGATTCATGTAATAGAACCAAACGAGCACTAAGATATGCGATAGGTGTAGGAATGGTAATACCAGCTGGAATCCTATGTGTCACTATAGTTTCTTATCTAATTTACACCATCAAAAAGAAGTTGAACCAGAAGCAAGTCACCGCGGCTATTAAGATATCAAAATCAGAGGATGATGAGAGCCATTGCTTCCAACCATTAATTCCTTGCCCAATGGTCAAAATAATAGCTTAAGATAATAAGACTAACCTTTTTTTCTCTTTGCCATCCTCTTCTTATAAATAAGGACATTATGGTTAAGAAAAAAAAATGTATTGGAGGGCCTAAACATGTTGTAACTTATCAATTTGCCTATCATTTTAGTTTTCTAACTTTCTTTTGTGTTTTTTTTTAATATGACTGTTTGATTGAGTTAGATTCGAGCATTCTTATACCCAATTAGGGGTGACTCTTCCAAAGTTATTTTTTACATCCATACGGACTCAAATGCATGCTACTAGTAAATAGAGACATTTTGTGCATGGATTTAATTAATAATTTTCAATACAATGATGGGTTTTAAACTTCCAAAAAAAAAACTGAAGGTCATTCAAGTTCTGGATCAATATCCATATGCTTTCATGTCATATCGTGAGCACTGCTATAAAGACAAAATGATTTAGCTTGATCAATTAGCACTTCCCATGATGGTTTTTACCATGTTATATCATGGATAGAGATAGATGTCTGGTGATATAAAAAAACAGATAAAAATATTATAATCATTATATACGAAGAAATGTTGGCATGGCATCTATCAAATAGAAAATGATGGCAGGAATGTTTCTCTCAATAGTAGAAAGAGGAAGAGATGGAGAGAAAATTTGTGCATGATGTCTTTAAGACATGGCCTTAATTCTCCCCTATATATTCCAATCTCTGAATGCAAATTAGGCTGATGACAAATTTTCTTGTTCACTTAAAGACAAAAGCAAGGAGTTTAAATAGTTGGATGTGGGAAATAACGGATGGTGAGAGGTATTGATTACAGATAATGAAGTGGTGCCTTCTAAGTAAAAAAATTCTTTACTTAAAAGTCATAACACTATATCAGTTCATGAACTAATATAGTTTAATAATTTTTGCCAAAAAAATAGTATAGTTTAATAATTATTATTATAACCAAGGGTTATTTATAATAACTTTTCATAAAAAGTAATTTTTTAATATAAAATTCTTTTGAAATGACATTTCTTTTACTAAGAGACACCTTTGAGTTTTGTAACATTTCAAATATGCCTTAAGAAAATAGAATGACATGACTTTGGTGATAATTATATTATAACAACTTACATAAACCTTCATAAAAATTCCTTAATTTATAAGAATATGACTTTTCAAAAAAGACGTCTCTTCATTTTGAAAATAGGAAGAATGACGATGAGGGTTTCAAGAGGAGAAAAAATAGTAGTGATGGCTGAGCATAGCTGAAAGTTTATTGATTCATAAGTAAATTGATGAATTTGTACTTGTGAATAAATGAACTTTTAGCTGTGTTTGGCCTTACTGCTATTTTTCCTCCTCTAGGAGCCCTCACTGCCATTCTCCCTTAAAAATATTCCAACACATTCCAAACAATATTCAAACATTTACTTGCACTTTTTAACCGAATGCTGCTCCCATATACATGCTACTAGCTGGACTTTTGAATATAAAGAGAGTCCAAGAGATGTCTCAAGTGTATCAAGGCATCAAACTGACAACTATAAAAATCTTTATTGACACATTAAGGTTTGCAACATTTCAATGATCCCACTTGTATCAAAGAGATCAAACAAAACCATGTGATCTTTCTCATCCATGTCTCTGGATTGGACTACACCTCATAAAGCTAACCTTTCGTAAGTGATAATCTCAACTAAATGGATTTCCAAGTCCTCTCTTCATTTGGCTCATCCTAACTTGTTGCTTTCTGTAAATGACCTTTAAGACACAACCATGTGATCTCCAAGAGCCGTTGTCTTCCAATGGGCCATATCGAGCTATCTCCTTACCCATTAGCTTTCCATATTTTGAGAGTTTGATCCTCCATTCTCAAATTCTTACGCCTTCGATTGACAGTGTTCAGCATCATGCCCGTACGTTTCGCATATCAAGCATATAAGATGTATACTCTCATATTGTATCCTCTTTTCTTTCCCATTAATCAGAATAATAGGTTGTAATGGAGCATTGATGTCCAATTCTACACATATTCATGCAAATCGCCCCTTTTTCTGACGTATCATGGTCATATCTACCTTCATAACTCTTCCTACTTAGGATCCCAACACATAAAAAATTCCTTTATCATAGTAGTCAAGTGGTAAGTTTTTGATTTGAATCCAAGCTGATATTTTGTGATCTTCTTTTCCTCAAGCTCAAAATCCTCCTTCTATGGTTGCACAGCCAAGTAGTGATCAAACAACAACCACGGACCATCTGTAAGGGCATACTCATAATCCTGTAGGTTCTCAAATTGCACCACAAAGAAGCTCGAACCAACATCTATCACAACAACCTCACCAAAACGTCCCCACATCTGTGGAAGTTTGCTCATCTACTTAGACCTCACCATACGCCCCAATAGCTTTACTATCAAGGCATTACTCCACCTCTTTGCTAATCTCTCTTTCTGGGCTGGTGGAATAATGACATTCGAACCTCTTGGCATTATTTTTACAGTAATTCTTGACTTCCACTTATCATTGCTCTACCAATCCTCTTCCTCCGTTTCAGCCTTACCATTCGTACAAGCTTGCTTATACGACTTCTTAGCCTTCCCGTTGTCTTCAGCAACTCTGGCATCGTCTTCCTTCTCTTTCACTGATCTTACCTTCGACACCCTTCTCTACTTCTATGTTTGTCTCCTCACCCCTCATCCAAGGTTCATCTCGTAGGATCAAGGTATATTCATTCGAAAAAGTTTCATCACCTGTACAAACCTTTTCTTGCTATGAACTAGGGCATCTCGTTCCTTGGTGTTTAGCGCCGATGACTTTCTCTCCTGCACACTCATTGCAAAAACTATTTTAAGATTTATTTTTAAGACATTGATGTGAATAAAACAAGATTGTTGGAGTAGGTGAAATTTCAAATAACTAGGGTTTACAAGGAATTTAAATTTAGAAAGAAATTATAATAAAACATGGATTTGGATTTGATTTGATGTATCTAAGTGAAGGACCTAGTTCAAATTCAAATAGAAATCTAAATCTTCATGCATACAAATGCACCCTTAGTGGGACTATTCTAGATTAGATATAGTAATTTGAGCTAGGCCCAATGGGTTAGCTCGAATAAACTTGAATTAAGATGGGTTTGAGAGTTTAAAAATTTTCTTTACTTTAGGTTTATTTGAATAAGTCCTAAAGAAATCTGGCCAAGCTTGAACTCGCAGGACTGTACCACGAATGCTCGAATTCTTTTTCTATCAAGTAAGAGTAAAAATGCGAAAATTACTTTTTTTATTAATTGAATTATAATATGAAAATTAATATTTTTTTATTCTTCAACTTTGATAAAAATAAAAACTTAAGATTATTGTAGCTAAAAAACTAAAATGATAATATTTAAAATTTAAATATTCAGATCAAACTTGAATAAACTTGAAAGTGTGATATGTTGATTAGGCTTGGTTATACAAATTTGCTATATGCTTAAGATTTTAAACTTGTTTCAAATAAGTCCACCCAAATTACTAATGGATTAATATGGACAAAATTACATTCCATTTAACTTTGATAGATTATTGTCTCTCAGTGTAATGAGTTCCAACTCATATCATACTTTCACATCCAAGAAGTCTCTATATAGGGGTGTGTGTATATATGTAGGACTAAAGTTGATGTTGAAAGTTACACATCAAATAATATTGAGCTAAATAACTAATATAAAATCATGATGTGGTGTTATTCCACTATTTTTGTCTGTTTGTCCTCTCCCATTTTTAATGAGGTAACAACTTTAAAGTTTGAATTAAGATGTAATATCTTCTCACTGCTCTTACCCATTTGTCTTCTCTCCCCATTTTAGTAGTCACTACCCATTCTAAAACATTGGTGTATATAGATTTATAATTTTTTTTTTGGTTGAACTGCCTATTTAGGTTAGATTCCAGCATTGTTGGGTAATATTGATGGTGTTTTCTGCATTCATGTGCACTTGAACTCAATACCTTAGCTTGCATTTAAGTCGTAGTGACTTTATATATATATGGCGATGATATCGATGGAGGGGGAAAATGAAATATTTATTTATGTTATATAAAACACTTGGATGTTGACTAATATTTTATATCATGCAGTTTATTGACCGCTTTCTATTTTGTTCTTTGGGACAGCGTACAAATATGTCTGGTCAGTTCATGCTATAATGGACAACCATACAAAGCTACTAATATGGAGACATTTTTTATGGCATGGGTTCTAAAATTTTTAAATTGAAGAAGAGTTACAAAACTTCTAAGAAATTGTTGTAAAGAAACTCTAGATTTTCTTACGGCTGAGAAATTAGTTAGAAATAGTTAAAATTAGTTTATGCTTTTGAAATTTCAAAATTATTTTTAGCCAAATCCATAAATATAAGAGGAGATTGATTAGTTCATTAGGATGCTAATTATTTAGTTAAAAATTTCTAAATATTACCAAAATTATCTAAATAAAAAATAAAAACAATAGGAAGTATAATGTTAAAATTATCTAAAAGAATTAGTTTTACAATCTTATTTTAAATAAATGGAGTTAGATGCAAGGTGTCAAACTCGTGAGTTTAAATAAATTCATAATAAAAATATAAATTTGGGACGTAAATTTATAAAAGTTTAATTCTATTGATAAATAATTGTTAAAGTATATGATTGAATAATTAAAATACAGAATATGATCATATATAATTTAATTTAAATATATTTCAATATAAAAAATGAATTAAATACATGTAGATTGATAAATTATCATACTTAACATAGAAATTTCAAACTAAGGAAACTTATTTTTAATATTTTCTTGTTTTTCATTAATATTAATTTTTAAGTTTTTAGTTTTATTTTTCTTTGAACCGAGTCTTACCATTTTTGTAAACTAAATTCTATACAATATACACTTAACTTGCTATTTTTTTAAAAAAAAAACTCAATTAGTTATATCAAGTTTGTATTTTGTTTGAGTTTGAGTGTGTTAACATGATTTTATAAGGTGAAAAACATAAACACAATAACCTTGAAAACTCAATTTGAGATGCATATTAAACTCCTATGCCTTATCTTTTACTCATTTCATTAAAAAATATAAGGCATTTTTAACCGAACATGACCCCTAATAAAGTAGTTATTTCTTTTCAAACTAACATAGTATTTTCATATTTATCCCCATTTAATAGGGTGTTTCATTCTAAAAAAAATATAAAATGATTTATTCTCAAGGGTATTTTTGAAAAAAAAAAAGATAATAATTGCATTTTAAAACATTAAAAATGTCTTACATTTTTTTGAATGGGGAGAGTATTATTTCATACAAGTTAAAATGTTTCAAGGCTTTTCATATAATTAAAAAATTTATTAGGGGAAATGGTTCCTGAAGGCTATCATGTTATTTTTACTTTCTTTTCTGTTCACATTGAATCCACTAGATCATGCTTCCATTTGTAGTATTTTCATTTCATTATGATCTGTATTTAAGTCTCAAATATATGTTACCATGAACTAGCTGTCAAATCGAGGTCAATCCACAAGTTGAAGTTGGATATGAGGTAGGTTTCATCCCAATTCGCAAAGAGGCTTCAACACACACACACACACACACACACACACACACACACACAAACGTTGGATAGTGATTTCAATTATTAATTTATTTATGGTGATACTATCAACGGAAAGGAGAAAACAGTACGGCAAGCTAGTTTTGGTTATAATGGGCATGAATATATACACAAAGTTATTATAAAAACAAAACGCGTATATGTCTTGAAGAATGTTATAAAATAGTGGCATTTTTCCAATAACAATCGTCAAAAGAATATGACAATCTGATTAAATATATATATATATATATATTTTGCATTTCTCCCTCTTTCTGTTGAAAATATCACCATAATTAATTAAAGGGAAAAATGAAAATTTGACCTATAGACCCAGGAGTGTAATGCATTTTCACTTCTAAATGTTTAAAATTGTGGGAATCTCTCTCGTTGTTTACATTAACCATTAGTTAACTAAAAAATTATTGAAAAAGATATCAAAATTTACAGGGAAAAAGGACTAAAAGAATCACAAAAAATGGCCCAAAAATTAAAAATTTTATTTTTGGTCATTTTTTATAATTTTTGAGTCTCTATCTATGATTCTTTTAGTCATTTTCTATAATTTTTGAGATTTTTTTTATAGTTTTTTAGTCAACTTACCAAAAATGGCTGGAGAGATTGCCATGATTTTAATATTTAGGAGTGAAAATGTACCAAAAATAAATTTAGGATCTTGGATACTCCTAAGCCTATAGTCTAATATAGTTGAATTGCCATTTTACCCCAAAATTAAAATCACGATCAAACATTTTATATATATGAAAGCTTCTCTGATCAGAATTAAAATTAAAGGAACGCATTCTTAAATCATGACCCAACTTATATCAGTTAACTCTTGTATTGGCCAATCACACTAATTAAGTCTCTAGCTTATGGCTACCTTCAAAGTTTCTTCTTCATCTTCTAATTCTCTCTTGTTCCTTCTCTTTCTTTGATTGCTTCCTCTGATCACAACAGGAAGCATTGATTTTTGCTCTTGGGATTCATGTGGAAGATCATATATTCAACCTCATAGTCTAATATTAAATTTCCATTCATGATAAGAGGAGAAGGTGAAAGCGAGAGGTGTGGCTATCCAGGGTTTGAGGTCTTTTGTGGTGGAGAGATGAAGAACCAGACATTCATTGATCTCCCGAACGCTGGAGAATTCACCGTCGATCGTATCAGCTATCATCTTTACAGGCTTATGCCCCAGGACCCAGATGATTGCCTTGCAAAATGCTATCTTATCCAACACACCTTTCAGGTTTATAGCTTGCCTTCTAGTGTTTGAGCCATATTGTGAATGTTTGTGGCTGAGCACCTGACTAAGGTCAAACCTTAGTCTGCATGGTTGAAAGTAATTGTTTTATAGTTTCATACTTCTTAATATTTTTTCATTGGGTTAAAGGGCAATTTAGCCTTTAAACTTGTTTTTTTTTGTACAATATTGTTTTCCTCCAACTTTTTAAAATAATGTAATGTCTCCCCTACCATTACTTAAAAGAAAAAAAAAAGCTAATGTTAACCATTAGTTAACCAGAAAATAATATCAAAATTACATAAAAAGACAAGCTTTTGGGTCATTTTTAGTGAAGTAACTGTCAAAGTAAATATTTGTCAACGGTTGGGACAAAATTGCAACATTGCCCTAAAAAAAGTTTAGGGGCCAAATTGTTATTTAATCCCTTTTCATATAATATATTGTTTTTTATGATTATCTGGTTTTTTATGACTTTATTTTCTTTAACATACTTCCAATTTCCAATTTTTTTAATTCAATATTATGTAAAAATAATGGACAAATTATTGTTATATAATTTAAAAAATGATTAATTTTTGTCCCAATATTAGCCTTTACAAGGAATGCATTATTTTGTATGGCGATAATTGTATTTTTAATAAAATTATTTTTCATATTTTTAAATATTTTGTAAAAAGAATATTGCTGCTTGGTGCATATATGTAATGTAGTATTGAAATATAGAAAGCATTTTGGTATCACCGTATCAGATAACAGAACTTAAAGTACGACTCAATGACATCGTCATCTTTGTCGCAGGTTCTCCCTTTCAATGGTCACTAGTGTGTTGACCTTAGGGTTGTCGAGTCAACTTCCTCAATTGCCCAATGAGGATATCATTCATGGTTCTGTGTATCCCTTATTTTATGAAATTTTTGACGTGCTTGAATGACGTCGGCGGCGATTCTTTGATGGTAGTTACTGCATCGGACTGGCGAATTAACATTCGGGCGCCGGCAACGATGAACTTGTCATGATGTCATGTGATTTACACTGCTTCTGTTCCATGTTATGACTCACTAGTTCACTCCACAACGATGCTGTTTTTTTGGTGGTATTACTTTGTAGCGGACCAAACCTGGCCGCGATTATCCTCAATGTAAGCTTTCCTGGTTCTTTTTTCTCATGAATTTACATGGTGATATTTTGAAATCTTTCTTTTCTTTTTTCCAAAGAGGCGATATGTTGATAGTTAATTAAAGGGCATTTTTACCTTTAAATTATAGGTTTAGGAACGTCTCGAATCCTAATATCATTTTTGGTGTAATATTTCACTTCAACTTTTAAAAACTATACAATGTCACTCCATTAACATAGGGCAATAGTAGATTTTTGATTATATGTATTATTCTGTATAGTTATGGTGGTCATGGCGACTTTATTTTTTGTTATTATTTTATTCTTTGATAGACTTTTATTTTATTATCTAATAAATCTTGATAGATTGTTTTTCCTTATACAAATATATCTCATATTGGATATAATAAGTCACTATTCTCACAAATTTTTTTTATGTTTTCCCTCTCTCTTTATTTAATTTGGTGCTTCTGGAACTTCATGGTAACTGAACCCATTGTTTTGCCTTCCACCATAATTACACAGAATATATATAAATAATAAAAATTTAAGACTGCCCTATGTTACCTACCATTAACAAAAGCTAATTTTGATAAAAATTATAAAAAAGCAAAAAAATTACAAAAAGGATATAAAATTATAGAAAAAGACTGAAAAAAAATTTCTCATCTTTTTCTATAAGTTTTGAGTTCATTTTTCCTTAACATTTAGTCACTAACAATCAAAATTAACATTGGTGAACAGTAAGGGTCATATTGTATCGTTTTAAAAAACTAGAAGGAGAATAATATCAAAAATAAATTTAGAGTTCTAGATGCTTATAGCTAATTAAAGTTGAGGGGAAAATTTGCCATTCAACCTATCAATATATATATATAATATATATTTAGGAGAAATTACAAATGACCATGGATAACATAATTGCACTATTGCGGTATGAATCTAAAATACAATCAATGGTCCCTTCCCGGATTGTAAAAAAAATATTTTTAAAATTACACATCCTTTTATTTTAAACTATATTTTAAAAAGGAAACTTAAATATTCTGTGCTTAATAGTTTGTATCGATTTTAATTTAACATTTATAAGCAAATCCCCCCCTTTCAGCAATGCACAAGATTAAAATAATTTTGATCGAGTTGGATCAGAATTATCCCACCCTAATTGTTTTCTTGTACAAGTTAAAAAAGATTTTATTTAAAAGGTTTTAAGTTCCTTGCCACTCATCTAACCAGTGTTGATTTTCACATTCTTCCCAAAATAATGAAAGATGTTAATCTTCAATATATACAAATTCTAAGACCTTTATGCATGTAGACATATATATAGATTAATTATAATCGTTGATTAATTAAATAATAATCTAAATTTGAATGCATGTTGTGCTTGCGGGTGAAAAGGATGAAGGATACGAAGATATGCTATAGGCGTGGGAATGGGAATAGCAGCTGGAATCCCATGTGTCCACTATTGTTTCTTATCTAATTTACACCATAAAAAAGAAGGTGAACCAAACCCCGAGTCGCCATGGTTATTAAGATATCAAAATCAGAGGATGATGAGAGCCATTACTTGCAACCATTAATTCCTTGCCTAATGGTCAAATAATAGGTTAGATAATAATACTATATTAATGCTTCTTCATATTTTCTCTTTGCCATCCTCTCCTTATAAATCAGGACATTATGGTTAAAGAAAAAAAAATGTTTGAAGGGCCTAAACATGTTGTAATTTATCAATTTGCCATACCATTTTAATTTCTAAATTTTGTTTGTTTTTTTAATATGACTATCTAATTGGATTAGATTTGAGCATTACCAAACTCAATTGGGGGTGACTCTTCCAAAGTCATTTTTTTACATCCATATAGACTCAAATGCATGCTACTAATAAATAGAGACTTTTTGTGCCTGGATTTAATTGATTTCAACAGCGTCTCCTTTATAATTCAGATCTCTCAAAATTTCTCATAACAATAAAAACTGTCAATCAAACTAGTAAGGAGACTAGCTCCTTTTAGTAATTTATGTGATACAAAATAAGACCAAGACCTACTATAGTGCATGTGGAGCATTAAGCTAGGATTGCAAAATAGAACACATAGTTTTACCAAAACAATGATCACATAGCCTTCCTCTTTCCAAAAAGGAAAAAAGGCCTCTCATGATCTATTGGAGTTGTAGGGTTAGCTACAATATCTGATATCAACAAAATTGCTAGTGAGTAGCAGTCCATTTATATATATGTATATAAATATGTGAAGATATTAATAGATAAATTTCATTTAAAAAGGTTGAAATAATGAAATATGAACTTAAACTAATAATAATAAACAAGAAGTTTTCTTAATGATATAATCATGAATTTGAATAATGTTAATAGGACAAAATAATTTATCAAAATTATACTATTCATAGAATATAAAAGTTTCAAGCAATGGTATGACTAGTAGAATATTTTTGAAGAGATATATAAAATAATAAATTTTAAGTTTAGATTTAGGAGGGCTTTATCAAAACGAATAGCAAGCGTGGACATACAATCCATGAGGGTAACTAACCAAGCTTAAACATACAATTCATAAGGGTAAGTAACCAATTGAGTGCGGCTGAAGCCACGAAACATGCGCGACAGAACCCAAGAAATAAATGTAGGCACAAAGCTCACACAAAACAAATATGAGTATGATACTCACAAATAATCAGTCCTCCATTCCATGTGTGTTGGCCTGTGCACGGGCTAGCAGCTCCTATAAGCACTTTGCTAGTTAGGTATACTATGGCACGTCAAGGGCTAACGGAGCTGCCATTAGCATCTAGCATTTTGAATCTCATTCTTCCTCATGAAAAACAAGTGTGTATGGACAAAGAAAAATTAATTTCAAAATTCTCACTTTCAAATATTATTCAACTATCATTTTTTGTTGTTCAAAATTATCATCATTTCCTCCATACACAAATTATTGTCATAAAAACTTTATATTAGTGTAGAATTAAATAATTAAATTGCTTATGAGAAATAATGCCATTTATCATATATCCGTTTCAATCATTACTTATCAACAATATAATCATTAGTAAAATTTAGGACGTTATCAATAACAAGACCATTAATATGAAAATATGCTTAACAAGAATATGCAAACAATTTATAAAGTACTAATAATATTCAAATAAAGAAACTTTTTTTTATAAACATTTTATTGAAATATATTCGAAATATCACCCACTCACCAGAAAATTTCAAGAATTCTACAACTTGACCCTCTCAAATTTTCACTTACTTCAATGATTCTCCAAATAGTCTAACACATAACCCAACAATACTCTTGTCATTATAAATTTATCTTCTTATATTAAATAAGCAAAATTACCATTCAAAACTCTTTAGTAATTCTTTAAATTTCTCATTAACCCCTAAAACTTTCACTAAATCCTCCAATAATTTTTATCAAGTAAATCAACAATATTTAGTAACATTCAACCTTAACCATTAACTCAGCCCTTGTTCCAAACTTAAGAAAAATCTTAATTATTATATAGTTTAACAATTTTCCTTTTAGTGCTACACGAGTTCAATAAATAGTTCAAATTTACAACTTGTATGCAAAGACATATATTTCATCAATCAAGTAACATTTATAATTTCAAGCAATAACGCAAGTCACCATACATATGATCTTTCAAACTATATTATGCCAATTTAACAATATTCTTTCAAGCATTTTTACAAATATCTTGAGTGTATCAAAGTTTAGTTCATACTAAGCATCCAACAATTTAATCAATTTCCAACATAGCTCTAGCATCATTAAAGATACAAAGTATATCAAATTTAATCCCAATCAACTCTTGAACCACACTTGGGCAGCAACTAAAATTAACAACTTCAACTAAAAAAATTCTACCATGTATATACTCATTTAACAGGCTTCTTCCCTCAGACGACTAAGAAATTAAACTTTCCTCTTCTCACAAATAACAACCACAACAATTAAAACAAGACTTCAACTCCCTCCTCCAACGGCCCCGACAGCTCAAAGGAAGAAAGATACAGCACTCATCGGCCAAAAGAGGAAAGGGATCATGCTTACCTCATGCACACATGCAACACCAACAACTAAGGAGGAAGACTGGATGAAAGCTGAACGCACCACCCATCACCAAACTCACGCGACAGCAGCTTCAATCAGCAACGCCAGAAACAGGGACGAGAAGAAGTTGCAGATCAGACACGGAGGAAGAGGAAGGCTGTTCGACTCAACCCAACCACAACAAGTATAGATAAGGAAGAGAACTAACATTCAGAACCCATGCACACCATGCCCCACCAAGGAAAGAAAGAGTCAGAGCAAAGATGGCCAACACAAGTGCGGACGGAGGTGCAACGGCGAGTGACGCTGCTAGTGACAATGGAGGATCTCAACTACTCTCATATGCAGACGCGAAGAAGAAGAGGCAAATCCTAGCCTCCTCCAAGTCATTGAGCACATCAAACAGAGGAGAGCGGAGATTTGTCGAGCTGCTATAGAGGAGAACGGAGTGTTCGCATCGCTGTCAGGAGGCCATGAAATTGCAGACGATTAGGCTCAGAGAAGGAACATGAACGAGAAGAGTGGAAGAGCTAAATAATGGGTGCAGAGAGAGGGGGCAAAAAAAAAAAAGGAACAGTCTCTAGCATGTTTTGTGGAGTTCGAATGGCGGTGAGGATGAAAGACGAAACGAGTACTCTGTTTTTTTTTTTCTTTCATAAAATCTGATTCAAGAAATTTTTGAAAAAATTACGAGAAACAGCATGGGAAAATCACAACAAAGGGTACAAAATATTATCAAAAAGAATACAAAATTTTCTTATACTTTGAAATTAAACTTTTATTTAGAAAAATTTTAACTTTGAATTCTCGAAAAGTTTCTTACTTAAGTTCTTTTAAACTATCAATTTCTACTTGCTATAAAATTTATTTAAATAAAACGTAAATTAAAAAAAATTTAATTTAAAATTTAACATCATTATATTTTCCTTGTCATATCATGGATAGAGATAGATGTCTGGTGATATATATATATATATATATATATTAAAAAAGAGATAAAAAAATTATAACCATTATATATGATGAAATGTTGGCGTCACATCTATCAATCAGAAAATATTGGTAGGAATGTTTCTCTCAAGAGTAGAAAGAAGAGATAGAGAGAAAATTTGTGTGCACTATGTTTTAAAAGACACGAGCTTAATTCCCCCCTATATCTTCCAATCTCTGAATGTAAATTAGGCTGATGACAAATTTCTTTTAAGATACAATATAAAAATTTTAAATATGGTTTGCATTATCAAGACTCAAGTCAACACAATAACAATTTTTAAAAAGTAATAATTTAACTTTCTTTCTTATTCACTTAAAGAAAAACAATGAATCTTTGTAGTTAGATGTGTGAAATAAGTAATGGTGAGAGGTATTAATTACAGATAATAAAGTGGTGCCTTCTAAATAATAAAATTCTTTACTTAAAAGTCATAACGCTATGTTAGTTCATGAACTAATATAGTTCAATAATTAATATTATAACTAAGGTTTATTTATAATCTTTTAATAAAAAGTTATATTTTTTTTAATATATAGAGTTTTCTTGAAATAACATTTCTTTTTACTACGAGACACCTTTTATTTGGTAACATTCCAAATATGCCTTAAGAAAATAGAAAGACATGACTTTGGCAATAATTATATTGTAACTTTCTACATAACCTTTCATAAAAATTCCTTAATTTATGAGGACATGACTTTTCAAAAAAGACATCTCTTTATTTTGAAAATAAGGAGAATGACAATGAATGCTTCCACATGAAAAAATAGCAGTGATGGCTGAACACAGCTAAAAGTTTATCTATTCACAAGTAAATTAGTGAATTTGTACTTGTGAATAGATGAACTTTTAGTTGTGTTTGGCCTCACTGCTATTTTTCCTCCTCTAGGAGCCCTCATACTGTTCTCCCTTAAAAGTATCCTAACACATTTCAAAAAATATTCCAACATTTGCTTGCACTATTTTTTACAGAATGCTGCTCCGACGTACATGCTATCAGCTGGACTTGTCAAGATAAAGAGAGTCTATGAGATGCCTCAAGCGTGTCAAGGCATCAAACTGACGACTATAAAAATCTTTGTAGACACATTAAGGTTTGAAATGTTCCAATGATCCTTCTTGTACAAAGACATCAAACAAAATCATGTGATCATTCTCATCCATGTTGGATGACGTACATCATAAAGCTAACCTTTCATAAGTCATAATCTCAACTAAATGGATTTCCAAGTTCTCTCCTTCATTTGGCTCGTCCTGACTTTCTGCTTTCTGTAAAAGACCTTCAAGACACAACCATGTGATCTCCAAGAGCCGTTGTCTTCCAATGGGCCATATCACACATAACCTCTCATCCACCAATTATTGAAGGAAAACAAATCCATTCATCTATATATACCCGCATTCATACTTGCATGCATTTCAGAGAACTTTCTTTCTTTTCTTTTTGCGTTTTGTTTCCCTCTCTTAAGCACAAAACATGGGGTTTCCTTTTCTAGGAATGAGAAGGCCTTCATTTGCCACAAAAGTGGCTTCTTGAAAATTAGTTGAAGTACCAAAGGGATATCTTGCAGTATATGTTGGGGAGGAAATGAAGAGGTTTGTAATTCCTATATCATACTTGAGTCAACCTTCATTTTGAGAGTTGTTAAGCCAAGCCGAAGAATAATTTGGGTATGATCATCCAATGAGTGCCTTTACTATTCCTTGCAGAGAAGATGTCTTCCTTAACGTCACTTCTTCCTTCAATGGGTTCTAGGTTGCAAGGACAAGCCTAACTACAATTATAGTCAGCACAATTTTGTAAAGGAAGCAATTCAGATCCTTTTGCTTTTTAAAGATTTTTTGGGTATTTTTTTTCTTTGTAAAAAATTGCATGTCCAGTTAGAAATTTGTGAATAGAAACATTTCATTTTTATCTTACTAAGTTCTAAGTGTCTACAGTGTTGAACCTTTTTTGATTGGTAAATTAAGCCAATCAATGGCTTGTAGGTCTATCAACTAAATCAATCTCTCGGTCCACTTTGTTTTATTAAAAATTTTTGGGATCAATTCTCTTTGGTGGATTATGGATATTGAATTATTAATCTAGTCCTATGTCACAAGTAATAATATTTTCTCCATAAAACAAGTTAGATCCAAGTAAAAATTTGGAAGTTTAAATAGATATTTATAACACTGGCCACTAGATTTCATAATATAATTCATTTTGGCTTATGGTTTAGAGCATCAAGACCATAGAACGAATATTTTATGTAAAATCTGATTGTTCAAGTCTAGATATATATAGTAAACTTCATGCATAATGTCCACGTGGTCTTGCCAATATACAAGTTTAATATCAATCAATATAGGTCCTCCTTAAGATGTCAAAGAATTAATCTATATATTATCTGGCTTGGTAGCTGCATTATTGCTCCGATCTCTTGATTTAACATCTTGATATCCTTGAAAAGAAAAGAAACTATAAGACAACATCATGTGATCCCTTACGGTCCTTGTCCCTTTGTAGTGTCTTGATCCTTGAGTTCACCAGAAAAGCATCACTGACTTGCTTGTATTTTTATTTTATTTTTAATAACTCTTGAGGACCTTGGAAGACACATAAATGATACTCAAGAACATCAAATTTTGAAAATGACATTAAAAGACCATGACTGCAAGGTAAAAAAATAAAATAAAATAACTAGCTTTATTTTATTATGGAGGGCCAGTTACAAGGATTAATTGCCTGATGCTAATATACTCTATCAACAATAAGAATTATTAGTAAATACTGGAAGCTTGACTGTAAATAATTTATTCAATTATATATTTACATTTTTTTGATCATGATTTCCAACTAAAATTAAGTTTCGGGACTTTAAGATTCAAAAAAGAAAGGAATATGAAAATGGGGCTTTTGATAATTTAAAATTAATATCATTGTCATCATGCAGAGAAATGCACGCGAGTGTTATTTTCCCTTTTATCTCATGCACAGCTAGTCATCCTTAACTGTATTAGAGACATGAATACGAACTTCAATATTTAATTTGAATCCGTAGACATGCATGCCAACCATTACTCATGCGTACTTTTCACTAAAATGCTGCTCCAGCATGTTATTACTATAAGGAAGCATAAGAGATGTCTGAAGCATGTCTGGAACATAAATGACAACTGTAAAACTTGACTGTTCAAATGATATCATTCTTCATATTTGATGAAGACATGCAACAGAATCATATGATGTTTATCATTCATGTCTCTGTGGATTGGACTACAACTCATTAAGCTAACTCTTCATCGATCATATCTTAATCAGATGGAATTTCCAAGTCCTCTATTTTCATTTGGCTCCTTCTAACTTGTTGCTTTTTGAAAAAGACCTCTTAAAGACACAACCATGTGATCTCAAAGAGCCCTTGTCTTCAAGTAGGCCCTATCACATAATCTCTCATCCACCAATTATTGAAGGAAAATACAAATCCATTCATCTATACATACTCATACTTGCATGGATCAAAGCAACACAACTCTACAACAATATCCTCAAGCATCTAAATTTGAGCACTTTCTTCTAATCCTCTTAAACACAAAAAATGGGCTTTCGTTTGCCAGGAACGAGAAGGGCTTCATTTGCCACAAAAGTGGCTTCTTCAAAATCATGCGAAGTGCCAAAGGGATATCTTGCAGTCTATGTTGGAGAGGAAATGAAAGGTTTGTGATTCCTATATCTTACTTGAATCAATCTTCATTTCGAGAGCTGTTGAGCCAAGTTGAGGAAGAATATGGATATGATCATCCAATGGGCGCTCTCACTATTCCTTGCAGAGAAGATGTCTTCATTAATGTCACTTCTTCTTTCAACAGGTGCTAGCTGACAAAGACATGATACACATAGATTAGCCACCACAATTTCGTACTATATCATTTTGCTTTGTAAAGAACTTTGTTCTTTAAATTTTCTTCCCTTACTTGGGAAGAGAAAAATTGTATACCAAAATGAGGAATTTATGAAGAAAATTTTCACCTTTATCTTCAGGCATTGAACTTTTAGTTCAGGACACTAAGGGTTTTTTCTTGTAAAAAAATTCAGCAAAAAATTAGATTCTTGAATATAGTAAATTCCAATAAAGATTTTGGTTGAAGTTAATAAAAGTATCTTTATATAAGTGCAAGCAAATTAATCTATGAGATTCTTAAGAAGACTTAGAAAATAGTTTTATTGATACTCAAAGTGATTTTTTAATTCCTAGAGATTGAATTTAATTTTAGCACAATAATAATTTCTTGTACAGGAAGAGTTGAAAATTCATTGACATTTTAGTCTTCAACGATATCATCAGTTTATAAAAATATGGATTTCAATTCAATGGTTTGTCACCCTCAAGATGTCAAGATGTTATTTATTTGTCTAATAATAGTTGTCTCGACAGTTGTAATGCACTCTCATTATTTAACATCTTGAGCCCTAGAAAGAACATTAGAGACAATATGATGTGATTTCTTATTGTCCTTCTGGCTCTGTAACATCTTATTTCTTGACCACAAGAAAACATCTTGAAGCATTATCCGAGCTCGATTTCATATATTTTTCCACGTATATAATTTGATTATATTGAACATATACTTTCCAACATATACCATGACTTTTGAAATCAAACAGATATGTTCTTGTGAGGTCTAAGTTTGTCGTGAGAATCAAGTAAAAATAGATAAATATAAGCTAATTCCTAGAGAGCCGAGGGAAAATGTTAACTTCATCAAATGTCAACTGTAGCTCCATGGGTTCCCCTGTCATTGATTGTTGAAAGCTTCTTGTTCTGCTATTGAATTACACAGTTTTATTAGAGATATGAATAAGAACATAGGTAGTATAGGCTCTAATTGTTCTGTAAATTTATTTACAGGCAATTAATTAAAGGTGGGAATGGAAAACTACAAAATGCATTTTTCCTGGTATATCTATAGTCGTCTTTAACTATTTATTAATTTGATTATACTGAAAAGATACTTTCCAGCATAATCGTTAATTAGTTGATTATTGCCTTAACTTTGATCCAAGTGTATGAGTGAACCATGAATTTTGAAGTCAAACAGATTTGTTCAGGTGAGGTCCAACAAATAGATAAACAAAATTAAGCTAATTCCTAATTAAAATTTAAAGGGCAGCGAGAAAATGTTTAGTTCATCAAATGTACACTATAGCTCCACCAGTTTGATCTGTTATTGAATTTCGCAATTTGATTAACAAGAACATGAAGCCTGGGAAAGAAAAATTGTTTTGTTCATACGACTTCCATCAATAACTTAATTAGCAATCTCATCAATATTTTCAAGTCTTTATATATTTAGTTTTCACTAAGAATGTGCCAAGAAAAAATATTCCCCTTTGAGATAAATTTCCAGATATTTCATTAACCTGATCCAAGAAGCATGTTTATTGCAATCCTATAAGCTAAGGCACTTTCCAAAAGCTCAATACTTACTCTTTTCAACTGAATGCTACTCCAACATGTCTCAGTAGGACTAATGAAGATATAGGAAAAGCCTAAGAGATGTCTTAAGTATGTTTGTAACTTGAAATGACAACCATAAATTTCTTTCAATAGACGTTAAGCTTTTGAGAAGTTCCAATTATTCTTCTTGACATTTGAGAAAGACATATATAAGACAATATCATGTGATCCTTGTCATCAACATGTCTCTGGACTATCTTCATTTGGCTCATCCTGACATGTTATTATTATTATCATTTGAAAAAGACCTCCAAGACAGCATCATGTGATCTCTATATGCCCTTGTCTTCAAATAATATAATTAACCCCTATCTCCACAATTCATCTATATATACTCATACTTCTATGCTTTCAGAGGCAAGAAACACAAGTATTTCACAATACTCTCTGGCATAAACATTCAAACATTTCCTTCTTATACCTCTTACTCACAACAAAACAATGGGTTTTCATCTTCCTGGAGTCAAAAAAACTTCAAAATCCGGTGAAGTGCCAAAGGGATATTTGGCAATATATGTCGGAGAGGAGATGAAGAGATTTGTGATTCCTATATCTCACTTGAATCAACCTTCATTTCAAGTGTTGTTAAGTGAAGCTGAAGAAGAATTTGGACATGATCATCCAATGGGAGCTCTCACTATTCCTTGCAGAGAAGACATTTTCCTGAAAGTCATTTCTTCCAAGGAATGCTAGCAAGCATGAAAAGACAACATTAACAACTAGATTAGTCAACACAATTTTGTAAAGAAGACAAGTTAGATAGTGATTTTGCTATGTAAAGATTTCCTCCCTCTTTTTCTTATTATGCTTGGGAAATGACAAATTGTATACATCAGATGAGAAATTCATGAATAGACAATTTTTTACATTATATCAATCAATTTTGAACATCAACGGCATTGATATGATCTTTTAGTTTAGGCGACTGAAAATGTTATATTCCTTAATCCAGCAAATTCAAAACAAGATTTAGTTTTGTGGGAACAAAAGCATTTCTATATAAGTTCAAGCATGTTAATCCCTTGAATCTCTTCGAAGAAATTTTAGGTTTATTTGGTAATAAAAAAATTCTAAATTTCCTGGATAAATTATATTATGTTACTTTCTAATTTCAACTGTGTAATTAAATTCCATAAGGGTAGATTAGGAAATACCATTTATGTTTTTGTCACCAATAATAGTATCTAAACTAATAAAAATATGTGAACTAAATTCAATAGCTTGTAACATCGTTATCTAAATTCAACTTTCTAGCAACACTTAGCTTGTTTCATAATGGATTGTTGGGTTAAAGGGTGAAGCAAGTTTCTAGAAGTGTTAAACGGTGCAAAATCACCATTTTCTAAATCTTTTCTTAGTTAATTAATGGTTAAAGTTAATATTTATTAATAGTAAAACAATATCATATCGTTTTAAAACATTGAAGGAAAATATTATACCAAAAATGAGTTTATTAGGATCCTAGATGTTTCTAACTTATAGTTTAGTGACAAATTTACACTTTAACCTTAGATTATTTGTATCAAATACAATCTCCTTTGGTGCATAGCAACCATTAGATTTCATGAATATTTTGGCCTTCTTTATTTTCTTTTCTTTGCTTTCTTTCTTTCTTTCTTTGCTTTTTGTTTGGTTACCCAAGGTATCCCCATAATACTCCTTTAGTTTCTAGCCTCTGCAAGATTTTAAGATTTTAATCTATATCCTTTATTATGTAGATGGCTTGATAAAGATATTTCTTGCCTTCGAAGTAGTTATATGTGCTGCAAAAGACGTACGTTACCAACTAGTTTGGTAGTAGTTTTCAAAATTGCTGGTGATTTTCTTTCTTTCTTTCTTTATTTTATTTATTTATTTATTTTTTGTAGCAGACCACTTCTTAACCTGAATCTATAGAAATGCCAACTTCTACTTATACTTTTAAATTAAATGCATCTCTACATGCTATTAGTTGAACTGATGAAGGAAAGCATATATATATATATATATATGAGATGTTTCAAGCATGTTTATAACTTCATATGACGACTATAAATTTTTTTTAGATTGACATTAAGCTTTGAACTGTTTCCAATGATCCATCTAGATATTTGACAAAGACATAAAGCACAATCATGTGATCTTTCTCATTCATGTCCCAGATTGGACTTCACCTCATTCAGCCAACCATTCATCAATCATATATCCTCTCTTCATTTGGTACATCCTGACTTGTTTCTTTCTGAAATAGACCACCAAGACAACACCATGTGATCGCTCGTGAGCTCTTGTCATCCAATAGGCCCTATCACATAACCTCACCCACCAAATTGTTCCATCTATAAATACTCATACTTGCATGTATTTTAGAAGCATAGCAATTCAACAGCAATATATTGAAGCATTTAAATTTGAGCTTTCTCTGATCTTATTCTCCTGAACACAAAATGGGTTTTCGCTTACCTGGAATGAGAAGGGCTTCATTTGCTACAAAGGCAGCTTCTTCAAAATCAAGTGAAGTACCAAAGGGATATCTTGCAGTATATGTTGGAGAGGAGGTGAAGAGGTTTTTATCCCCATATCTTACTTGAATCAACCTTCATTCCAAGAGTTGCTAAGTCAAGCAGAAGAAGAATTTGGATTTAATCATCCAACGGGCGCCCTCACTATTCCTTCCACAGAAGAAGTCTTCCTACATGTCACTTGTTGCTTAAATGGACGCTAATTATCATGCCAAGAGAAAACTAACATAGATTAGTTCATTCCATAGTTTTCAAAAGGAGGCAATTTAGATCCTTTGACTTTTTGTAAAGAGTTGCATTTTTCTATTCTTTCCCAACTTGAGAAGTGGAAAATTGTTTATTCAAATGAGATGTTCTCAATCAATTTTGAATATTTAATGCATTTAACTTTGGATTTATGCTTATTTGAAGATTCACTCTATTGGTTGCAAACAGAGGGAAAAAATATTATGGCTTTCTATGATAGAAATAATTCGATTTACTTTTATTCTTTCAACTCAGTATAAAGCAACATGTAGCCAGCATAATTTTTTCCTTTTCTTAAATTTATATATATATATATATATATTAAAACTGAGTTAGTATGACATCATTTGCCCAACGAAAATTCAGAGTTATGGTAATCAACTAATGCCTAATGGATGTGCCGTATAGTAGCTCTTCAATATCATCAAATTAATAATATATTTAAAGACTCTTGAAAACGGAAAAATAAAAATAGAAACTCATATTAAGTTTCGATATACGAAGGGACAATGACAATAAGAGATCACATGATGTTGTGTCTTTGAGGTACTTTTCAAGGATCAAGATGTTAAAACACATTCATAAAATTTCAAGCCAACTCATAAGAGAGATAGATTAAGATTTGATGGGTGCATTATTTGCCATAATGTTTCGAGACAAGACCGCGTGAAGAGTGCATGACAATCCGTTCCATATCCTGCCATGGATACCAAAAACAAATGGACCA